>NC_069134.1:54963200-55040700 GCF_026914265.1 Mya arenaria
CCTAACCCTAACCTAACCCTAACCCTAACCCTAACCCTAACCCTAACCCTAACCCTAACCCTAACCCTAACCCTAACCCTAACCCTAACCCTAACCCTAACCCTAACCCTAACCCTAACCCTAACCCTAACCCTAACCCTAACCCTAACCCTAACCCTAACCCTAACCCTAACCCTAACCCTAACCCTAACCCTAACCCTAACCCTAACCCTAACCCTAACCCTAACCCTAACCCTAACCCTAACCCTAACCCTAACCCTAACCCTAACCCTAACCCTAACCCTAACCCTAACCCTAACCCTAACCCTAACCCTAACCCTAACCCTAACCCTAACCCTAACCCTAACCCTAACCCTAACCCTAACCCTAACCCTAACCCTAACCCTAACCCTAACCCTAACCCTAACCCTAACCCTAACCCTAACCCTAACCCTAACCCTAACCCTAACCCTAACCCTAACCCTAACCCTAACCCTAACCCTAACCCTAACCCTAACCCTAACCCTAACCCTAACCCTAACCCTAACCCTAACCCTAACCCTAACCCTAACCCTAACCCTAACCCTAACCCTAACCCTAACCCTAACCCTAACCCTAACCCTAACCCTAACCCTAACCCTAACCCTAACCCTAACCCTAACCCTAACCCTAACCCTAACCCTAACCCTAACCCTAACCCTAACCCTAACCCTAACCCTAACCCTAACCCTAACCCTAACCCTAACCCTAACCCTAACCCTAACCCTAACCCTAACCCTAACCCTAACCCTAACCCTAACCCTAACCCTAACCCTAACCCTAACCCTAACCCTAACCCTAACCCTAACCCTAACCCTAACCCTAACCCTAACCCTAACCCTAACCCTAACCCTAACCCTAACCCTAACCCTAACCCTAACCCTAACCCTAACCCTAACCCTAACCCTAACCCTAACCCTAACCCTAACCCTAACCCTAACCCTAACCCTAACCCTAACCCTAACCCTAACCCTAACCCTAACCCTAACCCTAACCCTAACCCTAACCCTAACCCTAACCCTAACCCTAACCCTAACCCTAACCCTAACCCTAACCCTAACCCTAACCCTAACCCTAACCCTAACCCTAACCCTAACCCTAACCCTAACCCTAACCCTAACCCTAACCCTAACCCTAACCCTAACCCTAACCCTAACCCTAACCCTAACCCTAACCCTAACCCTAACCCTAACCCTAACCCTAACCCTAACCCTAACCCTAACCCTAACCCTAACCCTAACCCTAACCCTAACCCTAACCCTAACCCTAACCCTAACCCTAACCCTAACCCTAACCCTAACCCTAACCCTAACCCTAACCCTAACCCTAACCCTAACCCTAACCCTAACCCTAACCCTAACCCTAACCCTAACCCTAACCCTAACCCTAACCCTAACCCTAACCCTAACCCTAACCCTAACCCTAACCCTAACCCTAACCCTAACCCTAACCCTAACCCTAACCCTAACCCTAACCCTAACCCTAACCCTAACCCTAACCCTAACCCTAACCCTAACCCTAACCCTAACCCTAACCCTAACCCTAACCCTAACCCTAACCCTAACCCTAACCCTAACCCTAACCCTAACCCTAACCCTAACCCTAACCCTAACCCTAACCCTAACCCTAACCCTAACCCTAACCCTAACCCTAACCCTAACCCTAACCCTAACCCTAACCCTAACCCTAACCCTAACCCTAACCCTAACCCTAACCCTAACCCTAACCCTAACCCTAACCCTAACCCTAACCCTAACCCTAACCCTAACCCTAACCCTAACCCTAACCCTAACCCTAACCCTAACCCTAACCCTAACCCTAACCCTAACCCTAACCCTAACCCTAACCCTAACCCTAACCCTAACCCTAACCCTAACCCTAACCCTAACCCTAACCCTAACCCTAACCCTAACCCTAACCCTAACCCTAACCCTAACCCTAACCCTAACCCTAACCCTAACCCTAACCCTAACCCTAACCCTAACCCTAACCCTAACCCTAACCCTAACCCTAACCCTAACCCTAACCCTAACCCTAACCCTAACCCTAACCCTAACCCTAACCCTAACCCTAACCCTAACCCTAACCCTAACCCTAACCCTAACCCTAACCCTAACCCTAACCCTAACCCTAACCCTAACCCTAACCCTAACCCTAACCCTAACCCTAACCCTAACCCTAACCCTAACCCTAACCCTAACCCTAACCCTAACCCTAACCTAACCCTAACCCTAACCCTAACCCTAACCCTAACCCTAACCCTAACCCTAACCCTAACCCTAACCCTAACCCTAACCCTAACCCTAACCCTAACCCTAACCCTAACCCTAACCCTAACCCTAACCCTAACCCTAACCCTAACCCTAACCCTAACCCTAACCCTAACCCTAACCCTAACCCTAACCCTAACCCTAACCCTAACCCTAACCCTAACCCTAACCCTAACCCTAACCCTAACCCTAACCCTAACCCTAACCCTAACCCTAACCCTAACCCTAACCCTAACCCTAACCCTAACCCTAACCCTAACCCTAACCCTAACCCTAACCCTAACCCTAACCCTAACCCTAACCCTAACCCTAACCCTAACCCTAACCCTAACCCTAACCCTAACCCTAACCCTAACCCTAACCCTAACCCTAACCCTAACCCTAACCCTAACCCTAACCCTAACCCTAACCCTAACCCTAACCCTAACCCTAACCCTAACCCTAACCCTAACCCTAACCCTAACCCTAACCCTAACCCTAACCCTAACCCTAACCCTAACCCTAACCCTAACCCTAACCCTAACCCTAACCCTAACCCTAACCCTAACCCTAACCCTAACCCTAACCCTAACCCTAACCCTAACCCTAACCCTAACCCTAACCCTAACCCTAACCCTAACCCTAACCCTAACCCTAACCCTAACCCTAACCCTAACCCTAACCCTAACCCTAACCCTAACCCTAACCCTAACCCTAACCCTAACCCTAACCCTAACCCTAACCCTAACCCTAACCCTAACCCTAACCCTAACCCTAACCCTAACCCTAACCCTAACCCTAACCCTAACCCTAACCCTAACCCTAACCCTAACCCTAACCCTAACCCTAACCCTAACCCTAACCCTAACCCTAACCCTAACCCTAACCCTAACCCTAACCCTAACCCTAACCCTAACCCTAATTATAGTTCACCACGGGAATATGCAGTCCGAGATTAAAAAATTAATATAAAATTTATTGTTAGGATTTGAGTGATAAAATTCACACATAAGCTGTAGTTAGTGGCCCTCTACCCATAATTATCACAAATTCCCGAAAGGACTAACTTTTTACCGAGATATTCCAAGTCTACTTCGGGACTGCATATTCCCGTTAAAAAGTTAGTCCTTTCTGGCGTTCTGTACGACTATGGCCGTTTTTTTTAGGCTTACATCTTATGTCTAACTATAACAGTTACTATAACAAACATAAAAAAGTTAGGAGAAAGATTTGAAATTTGTCAAAAAATCGGTTGGTCTTGGGATATCCCCACGAACTTACTTGTAGCAACTCAAACCGACTTAAAAGCTCTTACTTTTTTATTCCTTGATGGATATGGAAGGTTTTGGTACCTATGGATGCGGAATGACGAGACCTACAAGACCATGTCACTTTCACCCCTGTAAGGTCAAGGTCAAGGTCAAAATCCAATTTTTTCCATTTTGGGCCACCAACGGGAATATGCAGTCCGGGCATTTTTCGAGGGTTTGGTACTTTTTTTAACAATAATTAATTTTTAAACACATATTTTAAAAGAATTTAACGTTTTCTATCCATATATATGAAAAATATTTCAAAAAAATAAAAAATAAAAAAGTTATTCGAATTTTAAAAAAACACACTATAATTGCAACAATACTTGGGGGTTAAAAATCTTTTTTTTGCAAAGTAATTTAAAAGGTATTATAACAATTACTTCAAGTCTGTACTATTCTGTAGGGATTCTGAAAATTTTACAGTTGAGTCTTTTCATTTAAGACACTTTCCATCCCCCCAAACTTAGGACCTAAATCGTAAGTTTTTCGACTTAGGATGCAAATATTTTTTTTATTTTTATTAGTTAGTGAATAATTTTTTGACATAAAACACACATTTTTATACTAAGTTGAATGATATATATCAAATTAACACAATAAAAAAAAATGTTCATTTTTTTGCTGAATATCCGAAATCCGGATTTTCCAGTGATTCAGTACACATTTCGGATAAAAGAGCACAGTTTTTTTATTTCTTGAAATTTTAGCTCACAACCCCCATTTGTTTTGTTCATATATGAAAGCTGGATTTAAAAATATAAACAATAATTCAGTACGTTATTATATCGTTGCAAACCGGTTGTTCAAAGTCATGATTTTACATAGGGTTGGGGTAAATAATTAGAAAAAATCATTATATTTTTTTTATTTCCGCATTTATTTTAATATAACTTCACATGATCGTAGATACTGATGATTTAAACCACATTAACATAAAAAAGTTATGCTGAAATATAATTTTTATGCAAAACATAGGGGTAAAATGGTGCTATATTTATGTCAATATACATTTCTGGTGGGGTATTTGGATCATTGATTAAAAAAATTTGGGACGGAATTAAGAAAAGTCTATACTTAAAAATACTTGCAACATATCATTCTTTAAAATTAAATAAAGTTCATTGCTCAACTCGAAAAATAAATTAGGTTTTAATAGTGGTACTTGTTAACGTCTTTACTATATATTACTATAGGGGAAAAGTACAAAGTTAAAATACTCGTTTAAAAATAAATATTAGTAAATTAAATTTAGAATGTAGGGATATATAATGTATCTGAATTCAAATAAATACTCGCATTCATGATTTAACCATTGGAAATGTATTTTTTCTGTATCTGGGTTATGACATAGTTAGGTTACTGAAAACGGGAATATGCAGTCCGACAATAAAATCCGTTTTATGACTACATCTGTCATTAAGTCTTATATTTTCCACCGTTTACATGTTAATTCTATCTCTAAATATATTTATACAAGTTTCTATGTACGTAAAATATGGAATTTATGAAGAAAATTAAGTTTTATTCTCGGACTGCATATTCCCGATTTCAGTACCCAAAGTATAACACTTGGCGCGAAAACGAAAAACATTGTTTTTTGTCCAATTTTAATGATTTTGAAGTAAAACAACTATGGAAGGTTATAGAATATAATTTATTTCTTACTACTACGAACTATTATAGGTCGAAATGACCACAATCTGACCACAATATTGGTAAAAACACCAGCAGGTGCGCGAACTAAAAATAGACTTGGCGCCAACTGAAAAAAACGTTGTTTTAAGCTTAAATACTCAACATAAGGCTAATGAAAGTATATCAATATCTTAATTATTGCACACTCATTCAATTACATATTAAATATCACATTAAAAACGGTCATAAATAGTGATTTTCTTTACCGGACTGCATATTCCCATTCTTGAAACCCTAACTATTTCAATATAGACATAGAGTAAAAAAATCTACTTTGTTTAAGACCTCAAAATCTTTAAAAATAAGCATCTGCCATATGTTTTAATACATTTAAATGGTATTTCCTTTTCGTTACAACATAATAATAAGCCGGAAATATTTTTAACTCTGTAAAACTATGAAGATTTATTAATTTTCCTTCAAATTGGTACATCTAAGCACTTATTTTTTTTATTACTTTGTTAAACAATGTCCAATCTGGTTAAAACTTGGAAATAACCTTCATTGGGACTAGTTCTTACTATAAGTAACCCAGAAAATAACTTGGATAAGTTTCAAATAATTTTTATCTTTGAATTACAATGACAATATATGCATTTTTCATCGAGCCGGTACATCTTAACACTTAAAAAAAATCCTAACTCTGTTAAATTATGTCCAATCTTATTGAAACTTGGAAATAACCTTCATTGGAACTAGTTCTTACTATATATAACACAGAGAGAAACTTGGATAAGTTTCAAATAATTTTTATCTTTGATTTACAATGACAATATATGAATTTTTCATCAAACCAGGTATATCTTAACACTTGAAAAAAATCCTAACTTTGTTAAACAATGTCCAATCTGCTTGAAACTTGGAAATAGTCTTGATTGGATGTAGATCTTACTATTAGTAACACTGAAAATAACTTGGATAAGTTTCAAATAATTTTTATCTTTGAATTACAATGACAATATATGCATTTTTCATCAAGCCGGTACATCTTAACACTTAAAAAAAATCCTAACTTTGTTAAATAATGTCCAATCTTGTTGAAACTTGGAAATAACCTTCATTGGAACTAGTTCTTACTATAAATAACACAGAGAGTAACTTGTATAAGTTTCAAATAATTTTTATCATTGAATTACTATGACAATATGTGCATTTTTCCTCAAGCCGGTACATCTTAACAATTGAAAAAAAATCCTAACTTTGTTAAATTATGTCCAATCTGGTTGAAACTTGGAAATAGTCTTGATTGGATGTAGTTCTTACTATTAGTAACTCATAAAATAACTTGGATAAGTTTTAAATATATTTTTTCTTTGAATTTCTATGAAAACTTATGAATTTTAAATCAAACCGGTATATTTTAACACTTAAAAAATATCCTAACTTTGTTAAACTATATCCAATCTGGGTAAAACTTGGAATAAATGTTCATTGGAACTACTGCTTACTAGTTATAACACATTCAATGACAAGGATAAGGTTAAAATATTTTTTATCTCTCAATTACTATGAAGTTTTATGAATTTTTCATCAAACCGGTACATCTTACCACTTCATTTGTTTTATAACTTTATTAAAACATGACTAATCTTGTTAAAACTTGGAATAAATGTTGATTGGGACTAGTGCTTACCAGTTATAACACATTGAATGACAGAGATAAGTCTGAAATACTTTTTAACAGTCAAATATTAGGAAGATGTATCAAATTTGCATAAAACCAACAAATATTAAATGACCAATTTAGACTTTGAAGACATGCCTATAAGTATGCCTTTGACATTGCTGACAGATATAGCATTCCTCTGCACAGAAATACAGGTTGCATTGAATATTCAATGTCATTTCAGGAATTATTACAGGTTTATTTTTTTTACTATATGTCTATATTGAAATACTTGGGGTAATGAAATCGGGAATATGCAGTCCGACACTTAAACAGTAATAAAACCCCTAAACAGTTATTTTTTTAATGGTATTGATACAAATACATACATATCTAATTGATTTACATATTATAAATCAAATACAGCCATGAGAAACAGCCCTATATAGCATAAAATTGATTTCCTTTGCCGGACTGCATATTCCCACTTTTGCAACCCTAACTATTTCAATATAGACATAGAGTAAAAAAATATCTCCTCTGTATGAGACCTTATAAGACTTAAAATAGAGCCTAAAATCAAATTATCATTCACGTACAGACAGACGAACAGTCGTATAATATTTTCAATACTTGCATTGTCTTTGAAATGTGAATATTCTAATAAAACGGTAAGTTTGAATATGATATATTGACTAATAAGAAAATAATAAGCGCTTTACCATTTATATGTTTTATAAGGCGTAAAATAGGTCCTAAAGTCGTATTATCGGTAACGTACAGACATACGAACAGTCGTATACTATTTTCAATACTTGCATTGTCTTTGGAATGTAAATATCTTATAAAACGGTAAGTTTCAATATTATAACTTGACGTATAAGAAATTAATAAGGACTTTACTATAATATAAATGTTTTGTAAGGCTTAAAAATAACGCCTAAAGTCGTATTATCGTTCACGTACAGACAGACGAACAGTCGTATAATGTTTCAATACTCTCATTGTATTTGGAATGTAAATACCTAATTGAACGGTATTTTTAAATATTATAACTAAACGAATAAAACAATTATAAGCACTTAACCATAATATGAATGTTTCGTAAGGCTGAAAAATAGCCCTACAGTCGTATTATCGTTCACGTACAGACAGACAAACAGTCGTATAATGTTTTCAATGCTTCGTTTGTCTTTGGAATATAAATATCTATTAAACTGGTAAGTTTCAATATTACAACTTTACCAATAAGAAATAAATAAGCACTTTGCCATGATATTAATGTTTTGTAAGGCTTAAACACGCTATTATAGCCATATTATCGTTTACGTACACACGGACGAACAGCCGTATAATGTTTTCAATGCTTCGTTTGTCTTTTGAATATAAATATCTATTAAACTGGTATGTTTCAATATTATAACTTGACCAATAAGAAATAAATAAGCACTTTACCATGATATTAATGTTTTGTAAGGCTTAAACACGCTAGTATAGCCATATTATCGTTTACGTACACACGGACGAACAGCCGTATAATATTTTCAATGCTTCGTTTGTCTTTAGAATATAAATATCTATTAAACTGGTAAGTTTCAATATTATAACTGGACGAATAAGAAATAAATAAGCACTTTACCGTGATATGAATGTTTTTTAAGGCTTAAAATAGCGCCTATAGTCGAAATATCGTTCACGTACGGACGGACGAAAAGTCTGATAATTTTTTAAACGCTTGCACGGTCTTCAGAATACAAATATCTATCAAGTAGCAAAGTTTTAATGCTAACCCTTGATGAATAAGAAATAAATAAGCACTTTACCATGATATTAATGTTTTTTAAGGCTTAAAATAGCGCCTATAGTCGAAATATCGTTCACGTACGGACGGACAAACAGTCTGATAATTTTTTAAACGCTTGTACGGTCTTCAGAATACAAATATCTATCAAGTAGCAAAGTTTTAATGCTAACCCTCGATGAATAAGAAATAAATAAGCACTTTACCATGATATTAATGCTTTTTAAGGCTTAAAATAGCGCCTATAGTCGAAATATCGTTCACGTACGGACGGACGAACAGTCTGATAATTTTTTAAACGCTTGTTCAGGTCTTCAGAATACAAATATCTATCAGGTAGCAAAGTTTTAATGCTAACCCTCGATGAATAAGAAATAAATAAGCACTTTACCATGAGATTAATGTTTTTTTAGGCTTAAAATAGCGCCTATAGTCGAAATATCGTTCACGTACGGACGGACGAACAGTCTGATATTTTTTTAAACCGCTAGTACTGTCTTCAGAATACAAATATCTATAAAGTAGCAAAGTTTTAATGTTAACCCTCGATGAATAAGAAAGATATAATACCTTACTATTATATACCGCCTTATATATATATGTGATATAAATAGTATAAATAAAAAAATTGAAAATCTTTGGTCAAAAGCACATTTTTCTTACAAAATGTTATAGAATATAACTTAAATAATGTTTATTATTAATGCAAAGTACAAAGAACCTAAATTTAATGCTTTTATTTCGTGTTTTTGCATCTGAAATACTTAGGGTTTGGGTTTCGGGAAAATGCAGTCCGACTTTGGGGTTAAAAAAAAATAATTTTTAAATGATATAGAATAATAAAAATAATACATATAATACACATAATTATGACGAATTCATAGATGTAAACCGTTTTTTGATATCTTTAAAACAAAAAACTATAACAACTTATTTCAAGAAAAACGGGAATATGCAGTCTAACCATTTTTTTAGGGTTATTAAATTTTGACGTAGAAAATGTTAATTAACGTCATTTAAAAAAGCCATAAACGTCAACAATAAACGTCTATTCAGATTACGTTAATGTTTATAAATAAAAAAATGACACACCGAATACCGCTGACCATATATATAATGTTCATTTTTTATCTAATTAAAACTAAGGGAATATTTTTTGTCAAAACGGTCGACAATAATATATTACGTAATATGTGACGTTTTTGGCGTAATATATACATAAATAACAAAGATATTAATAAATTACTACTCGGACTGCATATTCCCGTCTCGGACTGCATATTCCCGTCTCGGACTGCATATTCCCGTCTCCGGACTGCATATTCCCGTTTTTCGGACTGCATATTCCCGTTTTGACGGGAATATGCAGTCCGAGACTGCATATTCCCGTACAAAACTATAACCCTAACCCTAACCCTAACCCTAACCCTAACCCTAACCCTAACCCTAACCCTAACCCTAACCCTAACCCTAACCCTAACCCTAATTATAGTTCACCACGGGAATATGCAGTCCGAGATTAAAAAATTAATATAAAATTTATTGTTAGGATTTGAGTGATAAAATTCACACATAAGCTGTAGTTAGTGGCCCTCTACCAATAATTATCACAAATTCCCGAAAGGACTAACTTTTTACCGAGATATTCCAAGTCTTCTTCGGGACTGCATATTCCCGTTAAAAAGTTAGTCCTTTCTGGCGTTCTGTACGACTATGGCCGTTTTTTTTAGGCTTACATCTTATGTCTAACTATAACAGTTACTATAACAAACATAAAAAAGTTAGGAGAAAAATTTTAAATTTGTCAAAAAATCGGTTGGTCTTGGGATATCCCCACGAACCTACTTGAAGCAACTCAAACCGACTTAAAAGCTCTTACTTTTTTATTCCTTGATGGATATGGAAGGTTTTGGTACCTATGGATGCGGAATGACGAGACCTACAAGACCATGTCACTTTCACCCCTGTAAGGTCAAGGTCAAGGTCAAAATCCATTTTTTTCCATTTTGGGCCACCAACGGGAATATGCAGTCCGGGCATTTTTCGAGGGTTTGGTACTTTTTTTAACAATAATTAATTTTTAAACACATATTTTAAAAGAATTTAACGTTTTCTATCCATATATATGAAATATATTTCAAAAAAATAAAAAATAAAAAAGTTATTCGAATTTTAAAAAAACACACTATAATTGCAACAATACTTGGGGGTTAAAAATCTTTTTTTTGCAAAGTAATTTAAAAGGTATTATAACAATTACTTCAAGTTTGTACTATTCTGTAGGGATTCTGAAAATTTTACAGTTGAGTCTTTTCATTTAAGACACTTTCCATCCCCCCAAACTTAGGACCTAAATCGTAAGTTTTTCGACTTAGGATGCAAATATTTTTTTTATTTTTATTAGTTAGTGAATAATTTTTTGACATAAAACACACATTTTTATACTAAGTTGAATGATATATATCAAATTAACACAATAAAAAAAAATGTTCATTTTTTTGCTGAATATCCGAAATCCGGATTTTCCAGTGATTCAGTACACATTTCGGATAAAAGAGCACAGTTTTTTTATTTCTTGAAATTTTAGCTCACAACCCCCATTTGTTTTGTTCATATATGAAAGCTGGATTTAAAAATATAAACAATAATTCAGTACGTTATTATATCGTTGCAAACCGGTTGTTCAAAGTCATGATTTTACATAGGGTTGGGGTAAATAATTAGAAAAAATCATTATATTTTTTTTATTTCCGCATTTATTTTAATATAACTTCACATGATCGTAGATAATGATGATTTAAACCACATTAACATAAAAAAGTTATGCTGAAATATAATTTTTATGCAAAACATAGGGGTAAAATGGTGCTATATTTATGTCAATATACATTTCTGGTGGGGTATTTGGATCATTGATTAAAAAAATTTGGGACGGAATTAAGAAAAGTCTATACTTAAAAATACTTGCAACATATCATTCTTTAAAATTAAATAAAGTTCATTGCTCAACTCGAAAAATAAATTAGGTTTTCATAGTGGTACTTGTTAACGTCTTTACTATATATTACTATAGGGGAAAAGTACAAAGTTAAAATACTCGTTTAAAACTAAATATTAGTAAATTAAATTTAGAATGTAGCGATATATAATGTATCTGAATTCAAATAAATACTCGCATTCATGATTTAACCATTGGAAATGTATTTTTTCTGTATCTGGGTTATGACATAGTTAGGTTACTGAAAACGGGAATATGCAGTCCGACAATGAAAATCCGTTTTATTACTACATCTGTCATTAAGTCTTATATTTTCCACCGTTTACATGTTAATTCTATCTCTAAATATATTTATACAAGTTTCTATGTACGTAAAATATGGAATTTATGAAGAAAATTAAGTTTTATTCTCGGACTGCATATTCCCGATTTCAGTACCCAAAGTATAACACTTGGCGCGAAAACGAAAAACAGTGTTTTTTGTCCAATTTTAATGATTTTGAAGTAAAACAACTATGGAAGGTTATAGAATATAATTTATTTCTTACTACTACGAACTATTATAGGTCGAAATGACCACAACCTGGCCAGAATATTGGTAAAAACACCAGCAGGTGCGCGAACTAAAAATAGACTTGGCGCCAACTGAAAAAACGTTGTTTTAAGCTTAAATACTCAACATAAGGCTAATGAAAGTATATCAATATCTTAATTATTGCACACTCATTCAATTACATATTAAATATCACATTAAAAACGGTCATAAATAGTGATTTTCTTTACCGGACTGCATATTCCCATTCTTGAAACCCTAACTATTTCAATATAGACATAGAGTAAAAAAATCTACTTTGTTTAAGACCTCAAAATCTTTAAAAATAAGCATCTGCCATATGTTTTAATACATTTAAATGGTATTTCCTTTTCGTTACAACATAATAATAAGCCGGAAATATTTTTAACTCTGTAAAACTATGAAGATTTATTAATTTTCCTTCAAATTGGTACATCTAAGCACTTATTTTTTTTATTTCTTTGTTAAACAATGTCCAATCTGGTTAAAACTTGGAAATAACCTTCATTGGGACTAGTTCTTACTATAAGTAACCCAGAAAATAACTTGGATAAGTTTCAAATAATTTTTATCTTTGAATTACAATGACAATATATCAATTTTTCATCGAGCCGGTACATCATAACACTTAAAAAAAATCCTAACTCTGTTAAATTATGTCCAATCTTATTGAAACTTGGAAATAACCTTCATTGGAACTAGTTCTTACTATATATAACACAGAGAGAAACTTGGATAAGTTTCAAATAATTTTTATCTTTGAATTACAATGACAATATATGAATTTTTCATCAAACCGGTATATCTTAACACTTGAAAAAAATCCTAACTTTGTTAAACAATGTCCAATCTGCTTGAAACTTGGAAATAGTCTTGATTGGATGTAGATCTTACTATTAGTAACACTGAAAATAACTTGGATAAGTTTCAAATAATTTTTATCTTTGAATTACAATGACAATATATGCATTTTTCATCAAGCCGGTACATCTTAACACTTAAAAAAAATCCTAACTTTGTTAAATTATGTCCAATCTTGTTGAAACTTGGAAATAACCTTCATTGGAACTAGTTCTTACTATAAATAACACAGAGAGTAACTTGTATAAGTTTCAAATAATTTTTATCATTGAATTACTATGACAATATATGCATTTTTCCTCAAGCCGGTACATCTTAACACTTAAAAAAAAATCCTAACTTTGTTAAATTATGTCCAATCTGGTTGAAACTTGGAAATAGTCTTGATTAGATGTAGTTCTTACTATTAGTAACTCATAAAATAACTTGGATAAGTTTTAAATATTTCTTTTCTTTGAATTTCTATGAAAACTTATGAATTTTAAATCAAACCGGTATATTTTAACACTTAAAAAATATCCTAACTTTGTTAAACTATATCCAATCTGGGTAAAACTTGGAATAAATGTTCATTGGAACTACTGCTTACTAGTTATAACACATTCAATGACAAGGATAAGGTTAAAATAGTTTTTATCTCTCAATTACTATGAAGTTTTATGAATTTTTCATCAAACTGGTACATCTTACCACTTCATTTGTTTTATAACTTTATTAAAACATGACTAATCTTGTTAAAACTTGGAATAAATGTTGATTGGGACTAGTGCTTACCAGTTATAACACATTGAATGACAGAGATAAGTCTGAAATACTTTTTAACAGTCAAATACTATGAAGATGTATCAAATTTTCATAAAACCAACAAATATTAAATGACCAATTTAGACTTTGAAGACATGCCTATAAGTATGCCTTTGACATTGCTGACAGATATAGCATTCCTCTGCACAGAAATACAGGTTGCATTGAATATTCAATGTCATTTCAGGAATTATTACAGGTTTATTTTTTTTTACTATATGTCTATATTGAAATACTTGGGGTAATGAAATCGGGAATATGCAGTCCGACACTTAAACAGTAATAAAACACCTAAACAGTTATTTTTTTAATGGTATTGATACAAATACATACATATCTAATTGATTTACATATTATAAATCAAATACAGCCATGAGAAACAGCCCTATATAGCATAAAATTGATTTTCTTTGCCGGACTGCATATTCCCACTTTTGCAACCCTAACTATTTCAATATAGACATAGAGTAAAAAAAAATCTCCTCTGTATGAGACCTTATAAGACTTAAAATAGAGCCTAAAATCAAATTATCATTCACGTACAGACGGACGAACAGTCGTATAATATTTTCAATACTTGCATTGTCGTTGGAATGTTAATATCTAATAAAACGGTAAGTTTAAATAGTATAACTAAACGAATAAGAAATTAATAAGGACTACTATAATATAAATGTTTTGTAAGGCTTAAAAATAACGCCTAAAGTCGTATTATCGTTCACGTACAGACAGAAGAACAGTCGTATAATGTTTCAATACTCTCATTGTCTTTGGAATGTAAATACCTAATTAAACAGTAATTTTCAATAGTATAACTAAACGAATAAGAAAATTATAAGCAATTTACCATAACATGAATGTTTTGTAAGGCTTAAAAATAACGCCTAAAGTCGTATTATCGTTCACGTACAGACAGACGAACAGTCGTATAATGTCTCAATACTTTCATTGTCTTTGGAATGTAAATACCTAATTAAACGGTAATTTTAAATATCATAACTAAACGAATAAGAAAATTATAAGCACTTTACCATAATACGAATGTTTTGTAAGGCTGAAAAATAGCCCTAAAGTCGTATTCTCGTTCACGTACAGACAGACAAACAGTCGTATAATGTTTTCAATGCTTCGTTTGTCTTTAGAATATAAATATCTATTAAACTGGTAAGTTTCAATATTATAACTTGACCAATAAGAAATAAATAAGCACTTTGCCATGATATTAATGTTTTGTAAGGCTTAAACACGCTATTATAGCCATATTATCGTTTACGTACACACGGACGAACAGCCGTATAATGTTTTCAATTTTTCGTTTGACTTTAGAATATAAATATCTATTAAACTGGTAAGTTTCAATATTATAACTTGACCAATAAGAAATAAATAAGCACTTTACCATGATATTAATGTTTTGTAAGGCTTAAACACGCTAGTATAGCCATATTATCGTTTACGTACACACGGACGAACACTTTGATATTTTTTTCAGCGCTTTTATCGTCTTTAGAATATAAATATCTATTAAACTGTTAAGTTTCAATATTATAACTGGACGAATAAGAAATAAATAAGCACTTTACCATGATATTAATGTTTTTTTAAGGCTTAAAATAGCGCCTATAGTCGAAATATCGTTCACGTACGGACGGACAAACAGTCTGATAATTTTTTAAACGCTTGTACGGTCTTCAGAATACAAATATCTATCAAGTAGAAAAGATTTAATGCTAACCCTCGATGAATAAGAAATAATTAAGCACTTTACCATGATATTAATGCTTTTTAAGGCTTAAAGTAGCGCCTATAGTCGAAATATCGTTCACGTACGGACGGACAAACAGTCTGATAATTTTTTAAACGCTTGTACGGTCTTCAGAATACAAATATCTATAAAGTAGCAAAGTTTTAATGCTAACCCTCGATGAATAAGAAATAAATAAGCACTTTACCATGATATTAATGCTTTTTAAGGCTTAAAATAGCGCCTATAGTCGAAATATCGTTCACGTACGGACGGACGAACAGTCTGATAATTTTTTAAACGCTTGCACGGTCTTCAGAATACAAATATCTATCAAGTAGCAAAGTTTTAATGCTAACCCTCGATGAATAAGAAATAAATAAGCACTTTACCATGTAATTAAAGTTTTTTAAGGCTTAAAATAGCGCCTATAGTCGAAATATCGTTCACGTACGGACGGACGAACAGTCTGATATTTTTTTAAACGCTTGTACGGTCTTCAGAATACAAATATCTATAAAGTAGCAAAGTTTTAATGCTAACCCTCGATGAATAAGAAATAAATAAGCACTTTACCATGAGATTAATGTTTTTTTAGGCTTAAAATAGCGCCTATAGTCGAAATATCGTTCACGTACGGACGGACGAACAGTCTGATAATTTTTTAAACGCTTGTACGGTCTTCAGAATACAAATATCTATAAAGTAGCAAAGTTTTAATGTTAACCCTCGATGAATAAGAAAGATATAATACCTTACTATTATATACCCCCTTATATATATATGTGATATAAATAGTATAAATAAAAAAATTGAAAATCTTTGGTCAAAAGCACATTTTTCTAACAAAATGTTATAGAATATAACTTAAATAATATTTAGTATTAATGCAAAGTACAAAGAACCTAAATTTAATGCTTTTATTTCGTGTTTTTGCATCTGAAATACTTAGGGTTTGGGTTTCGGGAAAATGCAGTCCGACTTTGGGGTTGAAAAAAAATATTTTTTAAATGATATAGAATAATAAAAATAATATATATAATACACATAATTATGACGAATTCATAGATGTAAACCGTTTTTTGATATCTTTAAAACAAAAAACTATAACAACTTATTTCAAGAAAAACGGGAATATGCAGTCTAACCATTTTTTTGGGGTTATTAAATTTTGACGTAGAAAATGTTAATTAACGTCATTTAAAAAAGCCATAAACGTCAACAATAAACGTCTATTCAGATTACGTTAATGTTTATAAATAAAAAAATGACACACCGAATACCGCTGACCATATATATGCTGTTCATTTTTTATCTAATTAAAACTAAGGGAATCTTTTTTGTCAAAACGGTCGACAATGATATATTACGTAATATGTGACGTTTTTGGCGTAATATATACATAAATAACAAAGATATTAAGAAATTACTACCCGGACTGCATATTCCCGTCTCGGACTGCATATTCCCGTCTCGGACTGCATATTCCCGTCTCCGGACTGCATATTCCCGTTTTTCGGACTGCATATTCCCGTTTTGACGGGAATATGCAGTCCGAGACTGCATATTCCCGTACAAAACTATAACCCTAACCCTAACCCTAACCCTAACCCTAACCCTAACCCTAACCCTAACCCTAACCCTAACCCTAACCCTAACCCTAACCCTAACCCTAACCCTAACCCTAATTATAGTTCACCACGGGAATATGCAGTCCGAGATTAAAAAATTAATATAAAATTTATTGTTAGGATTTGAGTGATAAAATTCACACATAAGCTGTAGTTAGTGGCCCTCTACCCATAATTATCACAAATTCCCGAAAGGACTAACTTTTTACCGAGATATTCCAAGTCTACTTCGGGACTGCATATTCCCGTTAAAAAGTTAGTCCTTTCTGGCGTTCTGTACGACTATGGCCGTTTTTTTTAGGCTTACATCTTATGTCTAACTATAACAGTTACTATAACAAACATAAAAAAGTTAGGAGAAAGATTTGAAATTTGTCAAAAAATCGGTTGGTCTTGGGATATCCCCACGAACTTACTTGTAGCAACTCAAACCGACTTAAAAGCTCTTACTTTTTTATTCCTTGATGGATATGGAAGGTTTTGGTACCTATGGATGCGGAATGACGAGACCTACAAGACCATGTCACTTTCACCCCTGTAAGGTCAAGGTCAAGGTCAAAATCCATTTTTTTCCATTTTGGACCACCAACGGGAATATGCAGTCCGGGCATTTTTCGAGGGTTTGGTACTTTTTTTAACAATAATTAATTTTTAAACACATATTTTAAAAGAATTTAACGTTTTCTATCCATATATATGAAATATATTTCAAAAAAATAAAAAATAAAAAAGTTATTCGAATTTTAAAAAAACACACTATAATTGCAACAATACTTGGGGGTTAAAAATCTTTTTTTTGCAAAGTAATTTAAAAGATATTATAACAATTACTTCAAGTCTGTACTATTCTGTAGGGATTCTGAAAATTTTACAGTTGAGTCTTTTCATTTAAGACACTTTCCATCCCCCCAAACTTAGGACCTAAATCGTAAGTTTTTCGACTTAGGATGCAAATATTTTTTTTATTTTTATTAGTTAGTGAATAATTTTTTGACATAAAACACACATTTTTATACTAAGTTGAATGATATATATCAAATAAACACAATAAAAAAAATGTTCATTTTTTTACTGAATATCCGAAATCCGAATTTTCCAGTGATTCAGTACACATTTCGGATAAAAGAGCACAGTTTTTTTATTTCTTGAAATTTTAGCTCACAACCCCCATTTGTTTTGTTCATATATGAAAGCTGGATTTAAAAATATAAACAATAATTCAGTACGTTATTATATCGTTGCAAACCGGTTGTTCAAAGTCATGATTTTACATAGGGTTGGGGTAAATAATTAGAAAAAATCATTATATTATTTTTATTTCCGCATTTATTTTAATATAACTTCACATGATCGTAGATACTGATGATTTAAACCACATTAACATAAAAAAGTTATGCTGAAATATAATTTTTATGCAAAACATAGGGGTAAAATGGTGCTATATTTATGTCAATATACATTTCTGGTGGGGTATTTGGATCATTGATTAAAAAAATTTGGGACGGAATTAAGAAAAGTCTATACTTAAAAATACTTGCAACATATCATTCTTTAAAATTAAATAAAGTTCATTGCTCAACTCGAAAAATAAATTAGGTTTTAATAGTGGTACTTGTTAACGTCTTTACTATATATTACTATAGGGGAAAAGTACAAAGTTAAAATACTCGTTTAAAAATAAATATTAGTAAATTAAATTTAGAATGTAGGGATATATAATGTATCTGAATTCAAATAAATACTCGCATTCATGATTTAACCATTGGAAATGTATTTTTTCTGTATCTGGGTTATGACATAGTTAGGTTACTGAAAACGGGAATATGCAGTCCGACAATAAAATCCGTTTTATTACTACATCTGTCATTAAATCTTATATTTTCCACCGTTCACATGTTAATTCTATCTCTAAATATATTTATACAAGTTTCTATGTACGTAAAATATGGAATTTATGAAGAAAATTAAGTTTTATTCTCGGACTGCATATTCCCGATTTCAGTACCCAAAGTATAACACTTGGCGCGAAAACGAAAAACATTGTTTTTTGTCCAATTTTAATGATTTTGAAGTAAAACAACTATGGAAGGTTATAGAATATAATTTATTTCTTACTACTACGAACTATTATAGGTCGAAATGACCACAATCTGGCCAGAATATTGGTAAAAACACCAGCAGGTGCGCGAACTAAAAATAGACTTGGCGCCAACTGAAAAAACGTTGTTTTAAGCTTAAATACTCAACATAAGGCTAATGAAAGTATATCAATATCTTAATTATTGCACACTCATTCAATTACATATTAAATATCACATTAAAAACGATCATAAATAGTGATTTCCTTCGCCGTTACTCTATGTATATATTGAAATACTTAGGGTAATGAAATCGGGAATATGCAGTCCCACACTTTAACAGTAATAAAACCCCTAACAAGGTATTTTTTAATCATATTGATACAAATACATACATATCTAATTGATTTACGTATTGTATAACAAATGTATCCATGAGAAACGGCCCTAAATAGCATAAAATTGATTTTCTTTACCGGACTGCATATTCCAATTCTTGAAACCCTAACTATTTCAATATAGACATAGAGTAAAAAAAAATCTACTTTGTTTAAGACCTCAAAATCTTTAAAAATAAGCATCTGCCATATGTTTTGATACATTTAAATTGTTTTTCCTACTGGTAACAACATAATAATAAGCCGGAAATATTTTTAACTCTGTAAAACTATGAAGATTTATTAATTTTCCTTCAAATTGGTACATCTAAGCACTTATTTTTTTTATTACTTTGTTAAACAATGTCCAATCTGGGTAAAACTTGGAAATAACCTTCATTGGGACTAGTTCTTACTATAAGTAACCCAGAAAATAACTTGGATAAGTTTCAAATAATTTTTATCTTTGAATTACAATGACAATATATCAATTTTTCATCGAGCCGGTACATCTTAACACTTAAAAAAAATCCTAACTTTGTTAAATAATGTCCAATCTTGTTGAAACTTGGAAATAACCTTCATTGGAACTAGTTCTTACTATTAGTAACACTGAAAATAACTTGGATAAGTTTCAAATAATTTTTATCTTTGAATTACAATGACACTATATCAATTTTTCATCGAGCCGGTACATCTTAACACTTGAAAAAAATCCTAACTCTGTTAAATTATGTCCAATCTTATTGAAACTTGGAAATAGTCTTGATTGGATGTAGATCTTACTATTAGTAACACTGAAAATAACTTGGATAAGTTTCAAATAATTTTTATCTTTGAATTACAATGACAATATATGCATTTTTCATCAAGCCGGTACATCTTAACACTTAAAAAAAATCCTAACTTTGTTAAATAATGTCCAATCTTGTTGAAACTTGGAAATAACCTTCATTGGAACTAGTTCTTACTATTAGTAACACTGAAAATAACTTGGATAAGATTCAAATAATTTTTATCTTTGAATTACAATGACAATATATGCATTTTTCATCAAGCCGGTACATCTTAACACTTAAAAAAAATCCTAACTTTGTTAAATTATGTCCAATCTTGTTGAAACTTGGAAATAACCTTCATTGGAACTAGTTCTTACTATAAATAACACAGAGAGTAACTTGTATAAGTTTCAAATAATTTTTATCATTGAATTACTATGACAATATATGCATTTTTCCTCAAGCAGGTACATCTTAACACTTAAAAAAAAATCCTAACTTTGTTAAATTATGTCCAATCTGATTGAAACTTGGAAATAGTCTTGATTGGATGTAGTTCTTACTATTAGTAACTCTTAAAATAACTTGGATAAGTTTTAAATATTTTTTTTCTTTGAATTTCTATGAAAACTTATGAATTTTAAATCAAACCGGTATATTTTAACACTTAAAAAATATCCTAACTTTGTTAAACTATATCCAATCTGGGTAAAACTTGGAATAAATGTTCATTGGAACTACTGCTTACTAGTTATAACACATTCAATGACAAGGATAAGGTTAAAATAGTTTTTATCTCTCAATTACTATGAAGTTATATGAATTTTTCATCAAACCGGTACATCTTACCACTTCATTTGATTTATATCTTTATCAAAACATGACTAATCATGTTAAAACTTGGAATAAATGTTGATTGGGACTAGTGCTTACCAGTTATAACACATTGAATGACAGAGATAAGTCTGAAATACTTTTTAACAGTCAAATACTATGAAGATGTATCAAATTTTCATAAAACCAACAAATATTAAATGACCAATTTAGACTTTGAAGACATGCCTATAAGTATGCCTTTGACATTGCTGACAGATATAGCATTCCTCTGCACAGAAATACAGGTTGCATTGAATATTCAATGTCATTTCAGGAATTATTACAGGTTTATTTTTTTTTACTATATGTCTATATTGAAATACTTGGGGTAATGAAATCGGGAATATGCAGTCCCACACTTAAACAGTAATAAAACACCTAAACAGTTATTTTTTTAATGGTATTGATACAAATACATACATATCTAATTGATTTACATATTATAAATCAAATACAGCCATGAGAAACAGCCCTATATAGCATAAAATTGATTTTCTTTGCCGGACTGCATATTCCCACTTTTGCAACCCTAACTATTTCAATATAGACATAGAGTAAAAAAAAATCTCCTCTGTATGAGACCTTATAAGACTTAAAATAGAGCCTAAAATCAAATTATCATTCACGTACAGACGGACGAACAGTCGTATAATATTTTCAATACTTGCATTGTCTTTGAAATGTTAATATCTAATAAAACGATAAGTTTAAATAGTATAACTAAACGAATAAGAAATTAATAAGGACTACTATAATATAAATGTTTTGTAAGGCTTAAAAATAACGCCTAAAGTCGTATTATCGTTCACGTACAGACAGACGAACAGTCGTATAATGTTTCAATACTCTCATTGTCTTTGGAATGTAAATACCTAATTAAAAGGTAATTTTCAATAGTATAACTAAACGAATAAGAAAATTATAAGCACTTTACCATAATATGAATGTTTCGTAAGGCTGAAAAATAGCCCTAAAGTCGTATTATCGTTCACGTACAGACAGACGAACAGTCTTATAATATTTTCAATACTTGCATTGTCTTTGGAATGTAAATATCTAATAAAACGGTAAGTTTCAATATTATAACATGACGAATAAGAAAATTATAAGCACTTTACCATAATATGAATGTTTTGTAAGGCTTAAAAATAACGCCTAAAGTCCTATTATCGTTCACGTACAGACAGACGAACAGTCGTATAATGTTTCAATACTTTCATTGTCTTTGGAATGTAAATACCTAATTAAACGGTAATTTTAAATATTATAACTAAACGAATAAGAAAATTATAAGCACTTTACCATAATACGAATGTTTTGTAAGGCTGAAAAATAGCCCTAAAGTCGTATTCTCGTTCACGTACAGACAGACAAACAGTCGTATAATGTTTTCAATGCTTCGTTTGTCTTTAGAATATAAATATCTATTAAACTGGTAAGTTTCAATATTATAACTTGACCAATAAGAAATAAATAAGCACTTTACCATGATATTAATGTTTTGTAAGGCTTAAACACGCTATTATAGCCATATTATCGTTTACGTACACACGGACGAACAGCCGTATAATGTTTTCAATGCTTCGTTTGTCTTTAGAATATAAATATCTATTAAACTTGTAAGTTTCAATATTATAACTGGACCAATAAGAAATAAATAAGCACTTTACCATGATATTAATGTTTTTTAAGGCTTAAAATAGCGCCTATAGTCGAAATATCGTTCACGTACGGACGGACAAACAGTCTGATAATTTTTTAAACGCTTGTACGGTCTTCAGAATACAAATATCTATCAAGTAGCAAAGTTTTAATGCTAACCCTCGATGAATAAGAAATAAATAAGCATTTTACCATGATATTAATGTTTTTTTAAGGCTTAAAAATGCGCCTATAGTCGAAATATCGTTCACGTACGGACGGACAAACAGTCTGATAATTTTTTAAACGCTTGTACGGTCTTCAGAATACAAATATCTATCAATTAGCAAAGTTTTAATGCTAACCCTTGATGAATAAGAAATAAATAAGCACTTTACCATGATATTAATGCTTTTTAAGGCTTAAAATAACGCCTATAGTCGAAATATCGTTCACGTACGGACGGACGAACAGTCTGATAATTTTTTAAACGCTTGCACGGTCTTCAGAATACAAATATCTATTAAGTAGCAAAGTTTTAATGCTAACCCTCGATGAATAAGAAATAAATAAGCATTTTACCATGAGATTAATGTATTTTAAGGCTTAAAAATGCGCCTATAGTCGAAATATCGTTCACGTACGGACGGACGAACATTCTGATAATTTTTTAAACGCTTGTACGGTCTTCAGAATACAAATATCTATAAAGTAGCAAAGTTTTAATGCTAACCCTCGATGAATAAGAAATAAATAAGCACTTTACCATGAGATTAATGTTTATTTAGGCTTAAAATAGCGCCTATAGTCGAAATATCGTTCACGTACGGACGGACGAACAGTCTGATATTTTTTTAAACGCTTGTACTGTCTTCAGAATACAAATATCTATAAAGTAGCAAAGTTTTAATGTTAACCCTCGATGATTAAGAAAGATATAATACCTTACTATTATATACCCCCTTATATATATATGTGATATAAATAGTATAAATAAAAAAAATGAAAATCTTTGGTCAAAAGCACATTTTTCTAACAAAATGTTATAGAATATAACTTAAATAATATTTATTATTAATGCAAAGTACAAAGAACCTTAATTTAATGCTTTTATTTCGTGTTTTTGCATCTGAAATACTTAGGGTTTGGGTTTCGGGAAAATGCAGTCCGACTTTGGGGTTAAAAAAAATAAATTTTTAAATGATATAGAATAATAAAAATAATACATATAATACACATAATTATGACGAATTCATAGATGTAAACCGTTTTTTGATATCTTTAAAACAAAAAACTATAACAACTTATTTCAAGAAAAACGGGAATATGCAGTCTAACAATTTTTTTGGGGTTATTAAATTTTGACGTAGAAAATGTTAATTAACGTCATTTAAAAAAGCCATAAACGTCAACAATAAACGTCTATTCAGATTACGTTAATGTTTATAAATAAAAAAATGACACACCGAATACCGCTGACCATATATATGCTGTTCATTTTTTATCTAATTAAAACTAAGGGAATCTTTTTTGTCAAAACGGTCGACAATAATATATTACGTAATATGTGACGTTTTTGGCGTAATATATACATAAATAACAAAGATATTAATAAATTACTACCCGGACTGCATATTCCCGTCTCGGACTGCATATTCCCGTCTCGGACTGCATATTCCCGTCTCCGGACTGCATATTCCCGTTTTTCGGACTGCATATTCCCGTTTTGACGGGAATATGCAGTCCGAGACTGCATATTCCCGTACAAAACTATAACCCTAACCCTAACCCTAACCCTAACCCTAACCCTAACCCTAACCCTAACCCTAACCCTAACCCTAACCCTAACCCTAACCCTAACCCTAACCCTAACCCTAACCCTAACCCTAACCCTAACCCTAACCCTAACCCTAACCCTAACCCTAACCCTAACCCTAACCCTAACCCTAACCCTAACCCTAACCCTAACCCTAACCCTAACCCTAACCCTAACCCTAACCCTAACCCTAACCCTAACCCTAACCCTAACCCTAATTATAGTTCACCACGGGAATATGCAGTCCGAGATTAAAAAATTAATATAAAATTTATTGTTAGGATTTGAGTGATAAAATTCACACATAAGCTGTAGTTAGTGGCCCTCTACCCATAATTATCACAAATTCCCGAAAGGACTAACTTTTTACCGAGATATTCCAAGTCTACTTCGGGACTGCATATTCCCGTTAAAAAGTTAGTCCTTTCTGGCGTTCTGTACGACTATGGCCGTTTTTTTTAGGCTTACATCTTATGTCTAACTATAACAGTTACTATAACAAACATAAAAAAGTTAGGAGAAAGATTTAAAATTTGTCAAAAAATCGGTTGGTCTTGGGATATCCCCACGAACTTATTTGTAGCAACTCAAACCGACTTAAAAGCTCTTACTTTTTTATTCCTTGATGGATATGGAAGGTTTTGGTACCTATGGATGCGGAATGACGAGACCTACAAGACCATGTCACTTTGACCCCTGTAAGGTCAAGGTCAAGGTCAAAATCCAATTTTTTCCATTTTGGGCCACCAACGGGAATATGCAGTCCGGGCATTTTTCGAGGGTTTGGTACTTTTTTTGACAATAATTAATTTTTAAACACATATTTTAAAAGAATTTAACGTTTTCTATCCATATATATGAAAAATATTTCAAAAAAATAAAAAATAAAAAAGTTATTCGAATTTTAAAAAAACACACTATAATTGCAACAATACTTGGGGGTTAAAAATCTTTTTTTTGCAAAGTAATTTAAAAGGTATTATAACAATTACTTCAAGTCTGTACTATTCTGTAGGGATTCTGAAAATTTTACAGTTGAGTCTTTTCATTTAAGACACTTTCCATCCCCCCAAACTTAGGACCTAAATCGTAAGTTTTTCGACTTAGGATGCAAATATTTTTTTTATTTTTGTTAGTTAGTGAATAATTATTTGACATAAAACACACATTTTTATACTAAGTTGAATGATATATATCAAATTAACACAATAAAAAAAAATGTTCATTTTTTTGCTGAATATCCGAAATCCGGATTTTTCAGTGATTCAGTACACATTTCGGATAAAAGAGCACAGTTTTTTTATTTCTTGAAATTTTAGCTCACAACCCCCATTTGTTTTGTTCATATATGAAAGCTGTATTTAAAAATATAAACAATAATTCAGTACGTTATTATATCGTTGCAAACTGGTTGTTCAAAGTCATGATTTTACATAGGGTTTGGGTAAATAATTAGAAAAAATCATTATATTTTTTTTATTTCCGCATTTATTTTAATATAACTTCACATGATCGTAGATACTGATGATTTAAACCACATTAACATAAAAAAGTTATGCTGAAATATAATTTTTATGCAAAACATAGGGGTAAAATGGTGCTATATTTATGTCAATATACATTTCTGGTGGGGTATTTGGATCATTGATTAAGAAAAATTGGGACGGAATTAAGAAAAGTCTATACTTAAAAATACTTGCAACATATCATTCTTTAAAATTAAATAAAGTTCATTGCTCAACTCGAAAAATAAATTAGGTTTTCATAGTGGTACTTGTTAACGTCTTTACTATATATTACTATAGGGGAAAAGTACAAAGTTAAAATACTCGTTTAAAAATAAATATTAGTAAATTAAATTTAGAATGTAGGGATATATAATGTATCTGAATTCAAATAAATACTCGCATTCATGATATAACCATTGGAAATGTATTTTTTCTGTATATGGGTTATGAAATAGTTAGGTTACTGAAAACGGGAATATGCAGTCCGACAATAAAATCCGTTTTATGACTACATCTGTCATTAAGTCTTATATTTTCCACCGTTTACATGTTAATTCTATCTCTAAATATATTTATACAAGTTTCTATGTACGTAAAATATGGAATTTATGAAGAAAATTAAGCTTTATTCTCGGACTGCATATTCCCGATTTCAGTACCCAAAGTATAACACTTGGCGCGAAAACGAAAAACATTGTTTTTTGTCCAATTTTAATGATTTTGAAGTAAAACAACTATGGAAGGTTATAGAATATAATTTATTTCTTACTACTACGAACTATTATAGGTCGAAATGACCACAACCTGGCCAGAATATTGGTAAAAACACCAGCAGGTGCGCGAACTAAAAATAGACTTGGCGCCAACTGAAAAAACGTTGTTTTAAGCTTAAATACTCAACATAAGGCTAATGAAAGTATATCAATATCTTAATTATTGCACACTCATTCAATTACATATTAAATATCACATTAAAAACGGTCATAAATAGTGATTTTCTTTACCGGACTGCATATTCCCATTCTTGAAACCCTAACTATTTCAATATAGACATAGAGTAAAAAAATCTACTTTGTTTAAGACCTCAAAATCTTTAAAAATAAGCATCTGCCATATGTTTTAATACATTTAAATGGTATTTCCTTTTCGTTACAACATAATAATAAGCCGGAAATATTTTTAACTCTGTAAAACTATGAAGATTTATTAATTTTCCTTCAAATTGGTACATCTAAGCACTTATTTTTTTTTATTACTTTGTTAAACAATGTCCAATCTGGTTAAAACTTGGAAATAACCTTCATTGGGACTAGTTCTTACTATAAGTAACCCAGAAAATAACTTGGATAAGTTTCAAATAATTTTTATCTTTGAATTACAATGACAATATATCAATTTTTCATCGAGCCGGTACATCTTAACACTTAAAAAAAATCCTAACTCTGTTAAATTATGTCCAATCTTATTGAAACTTGGAAATAACCTTCATTGGAACTAGTTCATACTATATATAACACAGAAAGAAACTTGGATAAGTTTCAAATAATTTTTATCTTTGAATTACAATGACAATATATGAATTTTTCATCAAACCGGTATATCTTAACACTTGAAAAAAATCCTAACTTTGTTAAACAATGTCCAATCTGCTTGAAACTTGGAAATAGTCTTGATTGGATGTAGATCTTACTATTAGTAACACTGAAAATAACTTGGATAAGTTTCAAATAATTTTTATCTTTGAATTACAATGACAATATATCAATTTTTCATCAAGCCGGTACATCTTAACACTTAAAAAAAATCCTAACTTTGTTAAATAATGTCCAATCTTGTTGAAACTTGGAAATAACATTCATTGGAACTAGTTCTTACTATTAGTAACACTGAAAACAACTTGGATAAGTTTCAAATAATTTTTATCTTTGAATTACAATGACAATATATGCATTTTTCATCAAGCCGGTACATCTTAACACTTAAAAAAAATCCTAACTTTGTTAAATTATGTCCAATCTTGTTGAAACTTGGAAATAACCTTCATTGGAACTTGTTCTTACTATAAATAACACAGAGAGTAACTTGTATAAGTTTCAAATAATTTTTATCTTTGAATTACTATGACAATATATGCATTTTTCCTCAAGCCGGTACATCTTAACACTTAAAAAAAAAATCCTAACTTTGTTAAATTATGTCCAATCTGGTTGAAACTTGGAAATAGTCTTGATTGGATGTAGTTCTTACTATTAGTAACTCTTAAAATAACTTGGATAAGTTTTAAATATTTTTTTTCTTTGAATTTCTATGAAAACTTATGAATTTTAAATCAAACCGGTATATTTTAACACTTAAAAAATATCCTAACTTTGTTAAACTATATCCAATCTGGGTAAAACTTGGAATAAATGTTCATTGGAACTACTGCTTACTAGTTATAACACATTCAATGACAAGGATAAGGTTAAAATATTTTTTATCTCTCAATTACTATGAAGTTTTATGAATTTTTCATCAAACCGGTACATCTTACCACTTCATTTGATTTATAACTTTATTAAAACATGACTAATCTTGTTAAAACTTGGAATAAATGTTGATTGGGACTAGTGCTTACCAGATATAACACATTGAATGACAGAGATAAGTCTGAAATACTTTTTAACAGTCAAATACTATGAAGATGTATCAAATTTTCATAAAACCAACAAATATTCAATGACCAATTTAGACTTTGAAGACATGCCTATAAGTATGCCTTTGACATTGCTGACAGATATAGCATTCCTCTGCACAGAAATACTGGTTGCATGGAATATTCAATGTCATTTCTGGAATTATTACAGGTTTATTTTTTTTTACTATATGTCTATATTGAAATACTTGGGGTAATGAAATCGGGAATATGCAGTCCGACACTTAAACAGTAATTAAACCCCTAAACAGTTAATTTTTTAATGATATTGATACAAATACATACATATCTAATTGATTTACATATTATAAATCAAATACAGCAATGAGAAACAGCCCTATATAGCATAAAATTGATTTTCTTTGCCGGACTGCATATTCCCACTTTTGCAACCCTAACTATTTCAATATAGACATAGAGTAAAAAAAAATCTCCTCTGTATGAGACCTTATAAGACTTAAAATAGAGCCTAAAATCAAATTATCATTCACGTACAGACGGACGAACAGTCGTATAATATTTTCAATACTTGTATTGTCTTTGGAATGTTAATATCTAATAAAACGGTAAGTTTAAATATGATATATTGACTAATAAGAAAATAATAAGCGCTTTACCATTTATATGTTTTGTAAGGCGTAAAATAGGACCTAAAGTCGTATTATCGGTCACGTACAGACAGACGAACAGTCGTATACTATTTTCATTACTTGCATTGTCTTTGGAACGTAAATATCTAATAAAACGGTAAGTTTCAATATCATAACATGACGAATAAGAAATTAATAAGGACTTTACTATAATATAAATGTTTTGTAAGGCTTAAAAATAACGCCTAAAATCCTATTATCGTTCACGTTCAGACAGACGAACAATCGTATAATGTTTCAATACTTTCATTGTCTTTGGAATGTAAATACCTAATTAAACGGTAATTTTAAATATTATAACTAAACGAATAAAAAAATTATAAGCACTTAACCATAATATGAATGTTTCGTAAGGCTGAAAAATAGCCCTAAAGTCGTATTATCGTTCACGTACAGACAGACAAACAGTCGTATAATGTTTTCATTGCTTCGTTTGTCTTAAGAATATAAATATTTATTCAACTAGTGAGTTTCAATATTATAACTTGATGAATAAGAAATTATTAAGCACTTTAACATAATATTAATGTTTTGTAAGGCTTAAACACGCTATTATAGCCATATTATCGTTTACGTACACACGGACGAACAGCCGTATAACGTTTTTAATGCTTCGTTTATCTTTAGAATATAAATATCTATTAAACTGGTAAGTTTCAATATTATAACTTGACCAATAAGAAATAAATAAGCACTTTACCATGATATTAATGTTTTGTAAGGCTTAAACACGCAATTATAGCCATATTATCGTTTACGTACACACGGACGAACACTTTGATATTTTTTTCAGCGCTTTTATCGTCTTTAGAATATAAATATCTATTAAATTGGTAAGTTTCAATATTATAACTGGACGAATAAGAAATAAATAAGCACTTTACCATGATATTAATGTTTTTTTAAGGCTTAAAATAGCGCCTATAGTTGAAATATCGTTCACGTACGGACGGACAAACAGTATGATAATTTTTTAAACGCTTGTACGGTCTTCAGAATACAAATATCTATCAAGTAGCAAAGTTTTAATGCTAACCCTCGATGAATAAGAAATAAATAAGCACTTTATTATGATATTAATGCTTTTTAAGGCTTAAAATAGCGCCTATAGTCGAAATATCGTTCACGTACGGACGGACGAACAGTCTGATAATTTTTTAAACGCTTGTACGGTCTTCAGAATACAAATATCTATCAAGTAGCAAAGTTTTAATGCTAACCCTCGATGAGTAAGAAATAAATAAGCACTTTACCCTGAGATTAATGCTTTTTAAGGCTTAAAATAGCGCCTATAGTCGAAATATCGTTCACGTACGGACGGACAAACAGTCTGATATTTTTTTAAACGCTTGCACGGTCTTCAGAATACAAATATCTATCAAGTAGCAAAGTTTTAATACTAACCCTCGATGAATAAGAAATAAATAAGCACTTTAATATGAGATTAATGTTTTTTAAGGCTTAAAATAGCGCCTATAGTCGAAATATCGTTCACGTACGGACGGACAAACAGACTGATAATTTTTTAAACGCTTGTACGGTCTTCAGAATACAAATATCTATCAAGTAGCAAAGTTTTAATGTTAACCCTTCACTAATAAGAAAGATATAATACCTTACTATTATATACCCACTTATATATATATGTGATATAAATAGTATAAATAAAAAAATTGAAAATCTTTGGTCAAAAGCACATTTTTCTAACAAAATGTTATAGAATATAACTTAAATAATATTTAGTATTAATGCAAAGTACAAAGAACCTAAATTTAATGCTTTTATTTCGTGTTTTTGCATCTGAAATACTTAGGGTTTGGGTTTCGGGAAAATGCAGTCCGACTTTGGGGTTAAAAAAAATAAATTTTTAAATGATATAGAATAATAAAAATAATATATATAATACACATAATTATGACGAATTCATAGATGTAAACCGTTTTTTGATATCTTTAAAACAAAAAACTATAACAACTTATTTCAAGAAAAACGGGAATATGCAGTCTAACAATTTTTTTGGGGTTATTAAATTTTGACGTAGAAAATGTTAATTAACGTCATTTAAAAAAGCCATAAACGTCAACAATAAACGTCTATTCAGATTACGTTAATGTTTATAAATAAAAAAATGACACACCGAATACCGCTGACCATATATATGCTGTTCATTTTTTATCTAATTAAAACTAAGGGAATATTTTTTGTCAAAACGGTCGACAATGATATATTACGTAATATGTGACGTTTTTGGCGTAATATATACATAAATAACAAAGATATTAATAAATTACTACCCGGACTGCATATTCCCGTCTCGGACTGCATATTCCCGTCTCGGACTGCATATTCCCGTCTCCGGACTGCATATTCCCGTTTTTCGGACTGCATATTCCCGTTTTGACGGGAATATGCAGTCCGAGACTGCATATTCCCGTACAAAACTATAACCCTAACCCTAACCCTAACCCTAACCCTAACCCTAACCCTAACCCTAACCCTAACCCTAACCCTAACCCTAACCCTAACCCTAACCCTAATTATAGTTCACCACGGGAATATGCAGTCCGAGATTAAAAAATTAATATAAAATTTATTGTTAGGATTTGAGCGATAAAATTCACACATAAGCTGTAGTTAATGGCCCTCTACCCATAATTATCACAAATTCCCGAAAGGACTAACTTTTTACCGAGATATTCCAAGTCTACTTCGGGACTGCATATTCCCGTTAAAAAGTTAGTCCTTTCTGGCGTTCTGTACGACTATGGCCGTTTTTTTTAGGCTTACATCTTATGTCTAACTATAACAGTTACTATAACAAACATAAAAAAGTTAGGAGAAAGATTTGAAATTTGTCAAAAAATCGGTTGGTCTTGGGATATCCCCACGAACCAACTTGTAGCAACTCAAACCGACTTAAAAGCTCTTACTTTTTTATTCCTTGATGGATATGGAAGATTTTGGTACCTATGGATGCGGAATGACGAGACCTACAAGACCATGTCACTTTGACCCCTGTAAGGTCAAGGTCAAGGTCAAAATCCAATTTTTTCCATTTTGGACCACCAACGGGAATATGCAGTCCGGGCATTTTTCGAGGGTTTGGTACTTTTTTTAACAATAATTAATTTTTAAACACATATTTTAAAAGAATTTAACGTTTTCTATCCATATATATGAAAAATATTTCAAAAAAATAAAAAATAAAAAAGTTATTCGAATTTTAAAAAAACACACTATAATTGCAACAATACTTGGGGGTTAAAAATCTTTTTTTTGCAAAGTAATTTAAAAGGTATTATAACAATTACTTCAAGTCTGTACTATTCTGTAGGGATTCTGAAAATTTTACAGTTGAGTCTTTTCATTTAAGACACTTTCCATCCCCCCAAACTTAGGACCTAAATCGTAAGTTTTTCGACTTAGGATGCAAATATTTTTTTTATTTTTATTAGTTAGTGAATAATTTTTTGACATAAAACACACATTTTTATACTAAGTTGAATGATATATATCAAATTAACACAATAAAAAAAAATGTTCATTTTTTTGCTGAATATCCGAAATCCGGATTTTCCAGTGATTCAGTACACATTTCGGATAAAAGAGCACAGTTTTTTTATTTCTTGAAATTTTAGCTCACAACCCCCATTTGTTTTGTTCATATATGAAAGCTGGATTTAAAAATATAAACAATAATTCAGTACGTTATTATATCGTTGCAAACCGGTTGTTCAAAGTCATGATTTTACATAGGGTTGGGGTAAATAATTAGAAAAAATCATTATATTTTTTTTATTTCCGCATTTATTTTAATATAACTTCACATGATCGTAGATACTGATGATTTAAACCACATTAACATAAAAAAGTTATGCTGAAATATAATTTTTATGCAAAACATAGGGGTAAAATGGTGCTATATGTATGTCAATATACATTTCTGGTGGGGTATTTGGATCATTGATTAAAAAAATTTGGGACGGAATTAAGAAAAGTCTATACTTAAAAATACTTGCAACATATCATTCTTTAAAATTAAATAAAGTTCATTGCTCAACTCGAAAAATAAATTAGGTTTTCATAGTGGTACTTGTTAACGTCTTTACTATATATTACTATAGGGGAAAAGTACAAAGTTAAAATACTCGTTTAAAAATAAATATTAGTAAATTAAATTTAGAATGTAGGGATATATAATGTATCTGAATTGAAATAAATACTCGCATTCATGATTTAACCATTGGAAATGTATTTTTTCTGTATCTGGGTTATGACATAGTTAGGCTACTGAAAACGGGAATATGCAGTCCGACAATAAAATCCGTTTTATTACTACATCTGTCATTAAGTCTTATATTTTCCACCGTTTACATGTTAATTCTATCTCTAAATATATTTATACAAGTTTCTATGTACGTAAAATATGGAATTTATGAAGAAAATTAAGTTTTATTCTCGGACTGCATATTCCCGATTTCAGTACCCAAAGTATAACACTTGGCGCAAAACGAAAAACATTGTTTTTTGTCCAATTTTAATGATTTTGAAGTAAAACAACTATGGAAGGTTATAGAATATAATTTATTTCTTACTACTACGAACTATTATAGGTCGAAATGACCACAACCTGGCCAGAATCTTGGTAAAAACACCAGCAGGTGCGCGAACTAAAAATAGACTTGGCGCCAACTGAAAAAACGTTGTTTTAAGCTTAAATACTCAACATAAGGCTAATGAAAGTATATCAATATCTTAATTATTGCACACTCATTCAATTACATATTAAATATCACATTAAAAACGATCATAAATAGTGATTTCCTTCGCCGTTACTCTATGTATATATTGAAATACTTAGGGTAATGAAATCGGGAATATGCAGTCCCACACTTTAACAGTAATAAAACCCCTAACAAGGTGTTTTTTAATCATATTGATACAAATACATACATATCTAATTGATTTACGTATTGTATAACAAATGTAGCCATGAGAAACGGCCCTAAATAGCATAAAATTGATTTTCTTTACCGGACTGCATATTCCCATTCTTGAAACCCTAACTATTTCAATATAGACATAGAGTAAAAAAAATCTACTTTGTTTAAGACCTCAAAATCTTTAAAAATAAGCATCTGCCATATGTTTTAAAACATTTAAATGGTATTTCCTACTGGTTACAACATAATAATAAGCCTGAAATATTTTTAACTCTGTAAAACTATGAAGATTTATTAATTCTCCTTCAAATTGGTACATCTAAGCACTTATTTTTTTTTATTACTTTGTTAAACAATGTCCAATCTGGTTAAAACTTGGAAATAACCTTCATTGGGACTAGTTCTTACTATTAGTAACCCAGAAAATAACTTGGATAAGTTTCAAATAATTTTTATCTTTGAATTACAATGACAATATATGAATTTTTCATCGAGCCGGTACATCTTAACACTTAAAAAAAATCCTAACTCTGTTAAATTATGTCCAATCTTATTGAAACTTGGAAATAACCTTCATTGGAACTAGTTCTTACTATATATAACACAGAGAGAAACTTGGATAAGTTTCAAATAATTTTTATCTTTGAATTACAATGACAATATATGAATTTTTCATCAAACCGGTATATTTTAACACTTGAAAAAAATCCTAACTTTGTTAAACAATGTCCAATCTGGTTGAAACTTGGAAATAGTCTTGATTGGATGTAGATCTTACTATTAGTAACACTGAAAATAACTTGGATGAGTTTCAAATAATTTTTATCTTTGAATTACAATGACAATATATGAATTTTTCATCAAGCCGGTACATCTTAACACTTAAAAATAATCCTAACTTTGTTAAATAATGTCCAATCTTGTTGAAACTTGGAAATAACCTTCATTGGAACTAGTTCTTACTATTAGTAACACTGAAAATAACTTGGATGAGTTTCAAATAATTTTTATCTTTGAATTACAATGACAATATATGCATTTTTCATCAAGCCGGTACATCTTAACACTTAAAAAAAATCCTAACTTTGTTAAATAATGTCCAATCTTGTTGAAACTTTGAAATGACCTTCAATGGAACTAGTTCTTACTATTAGTAACACTGAAAATAACTTGGATAAGTTTCAAATAATTTTTATCTTTGAATTACAATGACAATATATGCATTTTTCATCAAGCCGGTACATCTTAACACTTAAAAAAAATCCTTACTTTGTTAAATTATGTCCAATCTGGTTGAAACTTGGAAATAGTCTTGATTGGATGTAGTTCTTACTATTAATAACTCTTAAAATAACTTGGATAAGTTTTAAATATTTTTTTTCTTTGAATTTCTATGAAAACTTATGAATTTTAAATCAAACCGGTATATTTTAACACTTAAAAAATATCCTAACTTTGTTAAACTATATCCAATCTGGGTAAAACTTGGAATAAATGTTCATTGGAACTACTGCTTACTAGTTATAACACATTCAATGACAAGGATAAGGTTAAAATAGTTTTTATCTCTCAATTACTATGAAGTTTTATGAATTTTTCATCAAACCAGTACATCTTACCACTTCATTTGTTTTATAACTTTATTAAAACATGACTAATCTTGTTAAAACTTGGAATAAATGTTGATTGGGACTAGTCCTTGCGAGATATAACACATTTAATGACAGTGATAAGTCTGAAATACTTTTTAACAGTCAAATACTATGAAGATGTATGAAATTTTCATGAAACTGACAAATATTCAATGACCAATTTTGACTTTCAAGAAATGCCTATAAGTATGCCCTCCACATTGCTGACAGATATAATTTTGTTCTGCATGGAAATACAGGTTGCATTGAATATTAAATGTGATTTCTGTAAATATTTTTGGTTTTACTTTTTCTTACTATATGTCTATATTGAAATACTTAGGGTAATGAAATCGGGAATATGCAGTCCCACGCTTTGATAGTAAGAAAACCCCTAACAAGGTATATTTTTAATCATATTGATACAAACACGTACATATCTAATTGATTTACGTATTATATAACAAATGTAGCCATGAGAAACGCCCCTAAATAGCATAAAATTGAATTTTTTTACCGGACTGCATATTCCCATTCTTGAAACCCTAACTATTTCAATATAGACATAGAGTAAAAAAAAAATCTACTCTGTATAAGTCCTCAAAATCTTTACAAATAAGCATCAACCATATGTTTTAATACATTTAAATGTAATCTCCTACTAATTACAACACATAAGTTAGGTGGAAATATTTTTAACTCTGCATAACTATGAAGATTTATTAATGTTCCATCAAATTGGTACATCTAAGCACTTATCTTTTTTAATAACTTTGTTCAACAATGTCCAATCTGGTCAAAACTTGGAAATAGCCTTGATTGGAACTAGTTCTTACTATAAGTAACCCAGAAAATAACTTGGATAAATTTCAAATAATTTTTATCTTTGAATTACAATGACAATATATGAATTTTTCATTTAGCGGTATATCTTAACACTTAAAAAAAATCATAACTTTGTTAAACAATGTCCAATCTGGTTTAAACTTGGAAATAACCTTCATTGGAACTAGTTCTTACTATAAATAACACAGATAGTAACTTGGATAAGTGTCAAATAATTTTCATCTTTGAATTACTATGACAATATATGCACTTTTAATCAAACCGGTATATCTTAACACTTAAAAAAAACCCTAACTTTATTAAACCATGTCCAATCTGGTTAAAACTTGGAAAAGATGTTGATTGTAACTAATGCTTACTAGTAATAACTCATTAAATGACAAGGATAAGTCTGAAATATATTTTATCTCTCAATTACTATGAAGTTTTATCAATTTTTCATCAAACCGGTATATCTTACCACTTAATTTGTTTTATAACTTTGTTAAACCATGCCTAATCTTGTTAAAACTTGAAATAAATGTTGATTGGGACTAGTGCTTACCAGTTATAACACATTGAATGACAGTGATAAGTCTGAAATACTTTTTAACAGTCAAATACTATGAAGATGTATGAAATTTTCATGAAACCAACAAATATTCAATGATCAATTTTGACTTCGAAGACATGCCTATAAGTATGCCCTTGACATTGGTGACAGATATAACTTTGTTTTGCATGGAAATACAGGTTGCATTGAATATTAAATGTGATTTCTGTAAATATTGTTGGTTTTATTTATTTTACTATATGTCTATATTGAAATACTTAGGGTAATAAAATCGGGAATATGCAGTCCCACACTTGGACAGTAATAAAACCCCTATCAAGGTGTGTTTTAATCATATTGATACAAATACATACATATCTAATTGATTTACGTATTATATAACAAATGTAGCCATGTGAAAAGGCCCTAAATAGCATAAAATTGATTTTCTTTACCGGACTGCATATTCCCATTCTTGAAACCCTAACTATTTCAATATAGACATAGAGTAATACAAATTTACTGTGTTTAAGACCCCAAAATCTTTAAAAATAGGCATCTACCATATGTTTTAATACATTTAAATGTTATTTTTTACTGGTTACAACACATTAGTTAGGTCGAATTATTTTTTACTCTTCATAACTATGAAGATTTATTCATTTTTCATCAAATTGGTACATCTAAGCACTTATTTTATTTATAACTTTGTTAAACATATTCCAATCTGGTTAAAACTTGGAAATAACCTTGATTGGATCGAGTTTTTACTACAAGTAACACATAAAATAACTTGGATAGCTTTGAAATACTATGACAATAGTGTTCGGTTAAATAAGGGTGTAAAATAAACACAAAGGAAGATTTCATTTTTTTTTCAATAATCAGTCAGTTACAATTACAACATTACAAGCAGTTGAATATTTTATATGTTTTACAAGAAGAATGTCTTTCAGAAAACTAAAATACTAAATTTTTACATGGTAATAAGTAAATGGTATAACATGCTTTAAAAATCAATTTTAAACCACAAACATGATTGTCCATTATAATTGATCATCGGCACAACACCACTTCTACTGTTTTTCTTCCGTTTCTTGCTTCTTCTGCCTTTCCTGTTTCAACATGTCGTTTAAGATACGGCGGACCTGCCAATCTGGTACTGCTGGCCACCGTCCCTGCCTTAAACTGTTGATGGCGCTGGTAGGGATCTCCAACGTTGAGCGGGAGTGCTCCAAGAGAACTTCCGCATACGTCTCCCTTATCTCCCGGCGTACCCTGTTAGAAATAACAACCTTTGGTGGAGGCAGCCTCCTAACTGCCCTTACCCTATACCCCAATTGGCTTGGAATGAACGGCTTACCGTCACGGGGGAGGGTAACTCAACAGGCTGTCTGGTGGGCCGCGGCTTACACTTCCGAAAGTCAGCGGGATCCCAGGATGGAAAGCACAGGTCTTTTTTTTTGCCGCCCATGGTTTTCCTTGCAGGTTTCGACTGCATAACTCTTTCTGTACGCTCTGGCAGAGCAGGGGGTAATGTCCTCCTTACCTTATACCCCCATTCACCTGGAATGAAGGGCTTGCCGACTGGGGGGCTAGGTAACTGAACAGACGATGTCATGGGAGGCCGCTTAAACTTCGTACATTCCCATGGATGTTCATCATCACTGCTGTCGTCGTCGTCGTCCACAGTTGCCGACGCCTCAGATGGCACGTGGCTAAGAGGCTGCACAGTTGCATCCATTGCAGCGGGCGGCGTAGGCGATGTTGGGGGTGTTGTCTCATTCTCGCTCTCTGATAAAATCAGGTGTAATGGGCTACCTTCGCTTTCACCTTGAAAAGATAATTAAAAGTTTTAAAGGTAAAGAATAAAAAAGGTATGAGCGATATTTTGCCGATTTGTATGTATGAATATGTGGCCACGTAGCTATTAATATTAAAAATCCTTTTATCAAGGATAGAATGGCTAAGTATGTTTAAATGTACTTGAATCGAATGTTTTATTGAGCTTCATTAAAGTCAAATGAGTTCAACATGAACAATCACTAACATCGAAGGAAACATTATTAATAGAAGCACTTTATTTCTACGAAGTTATGTAAGTTTGATATAAAACATAATACGATTATAAAAGCAAGCTGATTATAGTTATTGCTCATGCTCTTTTGGGATAATAAGAAAAACAATTCAACTTAAATATAAGCGTGCATTTCGTGTGCCACAATCCTTACCTTCAACATCCGAATCTGTCTCCATGTGCGATGCGGGGGGCGGCGTTTGTGGTAGTGCCAGTAATCTGTCAGTCTCAGTCTTAGTGTCCGTTATATTAAGATCAAAATCGAAGACAATGGTTTCATCTGAAATAAACCCAAATATAAATAATGACGAGCGCCGTGAAGTAATTTTAGTGTTGGACATTATGGCCACGTAGCTATTAATATTAAAAATCCTTTTATCAAGGATAGAATGGCTAAGTATGTTTAAATGTACTTGAATCGAATGTTTTATTGAGCTTCATTAAAGTCAAATGAGTTAAACATGAACAATCACTAACATCGAAGGAAACATTATTAATAGAAGCACTTTATTTCTACGAAGTTATGTAAGTTTGATATAAAACATAATACGATTATAAAAGCAAGCTGATTATAATTATTGCTCATGCTCTTTTGGGATAATAAGAAAAACATTTCAACTTAAATGTAAGCGTGCATTTCGTGTGCCACAATCCTTACCTTCAACATCCGAATCTGTCTCCATGTGCGATGCGGGGGGCGGCGTTTGTGGTAGTGCCAGTAATTTGTCAGTCTCAGTCTTAGTGTCCGTTATATTAAGATCAAACTCGTAGACAATGGTTTCATCTGAAATAAACCCGTATATACATAATGACGAGCGCCGTGAAGTAATTTTAGTGTTAGACATTATGGCCACGTAGCTATTAATTCAAAGAAATACTTGAAATTCGATGTACTGCTAATGCGTAAATGCTTATCAAGAGTTTATATTTTAGTTTTTTTGTAATACAACTATGCGTACATCATCATCAATATATATATATATATATATATATTATTATATATATTCATAAATTTATATATATATGTTATTTACAGTTAGAAATAATAAAGTGATAACAAGACAAAACTCGCACATGCATACAAACGCGCGCCGTAAAACATTTGTGTATAAATGAACCAACAATGCGAAAATGTTTATCAAAAGTTTAGTTCTTTAGTATTTTAACATAAAACATGCATTTTGAAAATATATTAAGACTACGTTTGATGAAGGTCATTTTTATTAGAATAAGTTAATTCTTACTTACCGTCGGAAATGTCCATTTCGTAGCAATAATCAGATACGTACAAGGTAAGGTTCACTAATGTGAATAATTTTATCAAAATGTCCCGCTAATTAGCAGATCTGAGAAATCTTGGAAATATTTTATACGAATGAAACACCAGCATCCTGTCCGTAAATTGTTAACCTTAGGTTCACATATAAAAGACAGCATTCATAAATTGTGCTAAATTCTAATCTAAACATTAGCCAGTATGGCGAGTTATCAAAGATTGTTGACATTAATCTGATTGTCATATTTCCCATATGGCTATGGTCACTGAACTTTCCTCCAAAATCAAGAGATATCAGTAACTGAATATGTTTCTGTTTTCATCTGTTTGGTCACTCAGAGTTTACCTGGATTATTGAAAAGAAACAGTGACACCATTTTTACTTTCACTTCTTCGCAGAACAGTCAGCTCTCTATGTGCTTATCAAATATTGCTCTTCCCTAGGCCAATTTAAGGCGCTATGCGCATTTTTTTCGTTTGATTTTTCATGCACATTTATACTTTAACTATGTGACGATGTATCAAATTGTGTTGGAATAGCGTCAAATTTAATTTCATACATACAGTGAATACTTGTGGTACTGAAATCGGGAATATTCAGTCCGACACTTTGACACCTAAAAAAAAACTGATATAGTTATTTTAAATCATTTTGATAACACATTTAATTATGGGTAAACACAGAACACATGTTTGCCATCTATGTGGTGTGACGAGGAGTGATATTCTTCAGCATCTGCATAAGGAACACAAGTTGAGCAAAGAGGATGCCAAAACAGAAAACAATCAGCGAAAGTTAACAACGGTAGGCCACTCGACCAAACACGGACATCCCTTTTGGAAGTGTATGATTCCTGGGTAAGCTAATTTCGCAGTTAGATAATTTAATTATAACCAATTGTCCAACAATAATTAATAAAAACACATGTAAAATACTGTTTTAAATCTGTTATATATATTATTTCACATGTTTTATTATAATAATTATTATTATAATTATTGTTTTATTATAATTATTTATTTTATTATTATTATATATTTTATTATTTTATATTATTATTATTATTATTATTATTATTATTATTATTATTATTATTATTATTAATATTATTATTATTATAATTATTATTTATCTTATTATTATCTTATTGTTCTTATATTATTATGATTATTATTACTATTATTATTATTATAATTAATATTATTATTATTATTATTATTATTTTTATTATTATTATTATAATTATTAATAATATTATTATTATTATTATTATTATCATTATTAATAGTTTTATTATTATTATTATTAATATTATTATTATTATTATTATTATTTTTATTATTATTATTATAATTATTAATAATATTATTATTATTATTATTATCATTATTAATAGTTTTATTATTATTATTATTATTATTATTATTATTATTATTATTATTATTATTATTATTATTATTATTATTTTTAATTCTATTATTTTCATTACTCTATTTATTATTATTATTATTATTATTACTATTATTATTATTATTATTATTATTAATATTAATATTATTATTATTTTTTTTATTATTCGTATTATTAGTAGTATCATTTTTATTATTATTATTATTTTTTATTAGTATCCTTCTTATTAATTATTTTATTCAATTCTTACTATTTTTATTATTTTATTATTATATTATATTATTATTATTATTATTATTATTATTATTATTATTATTATTATTATTATTATTATTATTATTATTAATAATATCATCAATAATATTATCATTATTACTTATCATTTTTAGTGTTATTATTATTTTTATTATGATAATTAATATTATTACTATTCTTTCATTTTATTTATACCCTATCCTCTTTTTTACAATTGCAATGTTTTACAGATGCAACGAGGCGATTGTCAGTGACAGGAAGAAGCACCTGTCTACAAAGGTGCATGGACTGACACCAGGTCATCCGGAATATACGTACCATTTCGATACTGGGTTCGTTTTAGCCCGTCCGCGCAAAAACCTCATGCCAGTGTATCAAGATATGAACGACCTTATTATGTCCGAGATGGGTGTAAAGGTGTCTGCAACTACTGTGTCAGCAACTACTGTGTCAGCAACTACTGTGTCAGAAACGTCAACAGAGTCGAAAAAAGGGTAAGGGCTTATGATAACTGCGTAAATTTATGTTTTTCGGTGACTTCAAAAGGCATACGAACTTGTTATACTTACATTTCCATTTCGTTTCAGTCGGTTGATGGGTCGCGGTGATGCGCGATTTCAAAAGGGGGCAAGGTGCATTCCACCTGGCTTTAAAGCATGTACGTATATACTCAGTAGATAATTACATAATGAATAATTTTTATTTTCTCATTTTAACACACGTTCCTTCATATAATGCCGTTTTCATTCGCAGTTCCGCCTGTTACCGGATGGAAGGAATTCAGACAAAGTCGCCTCGGAGGTCTAAAGACATCAACCATTGGGGAAGACACGGGGTGTGTAATTACTGTCGTTTTAGCATCAATATATCTAAAAACTAATGACATTTCTTATTGTATACATGGTGCTTATGAGGCTTCTTACATTACAGCTACGTTAACCGGTTCCTCGCCATGGCAGGGTTCGGGGAACGTGGTTGGAATGCTGTCACTGTTGCGGAGGTGGAGGAGCATGAAAGAGTGCTGCAGGATGCTGGTCTTGCACCAGGAACCAGAAAACGTATCCTGCTTGCAATTATCGACTTTATCAAGGTAAAAACGCATTACAGCACGGCTAGTATATCTCGTTATAGCGATACTGGCTTGCAAAGAATTATCTAATCACTTCATGTTTACAGTACTGCCAGGACCGGGGCCAAGGGCCGGACAATGCGCCAGAGCTGGTTTCAAACCTAAATGGTTTGAAATCAGTGACTGCCAAGGAGGTGAGCCAGCGCCAGGTGGACGTCAATGTCCACGACGAGGCCAACTTGGTCACTGTTAAGGTAAAATGGATATATTACTAACATTGAACTTTTGCATTTTTTTTACAGCTTCTTCTATAATACTCTTATTATACCAATGATGTTCCAGGACTTCGAGGACTTCCATTCGCACCCATACGTGAGGGGCACCATCGAACTGTTTGCAATATCTCCGGTCAATCTGTTCGCATCAATGGCAGGGATTTTGATCGTGAAAATGAGTGCGTACAATGGTGCTCGGGCGTCAGCGTATAAAAATCTGACCGTAAGTATACTATAATGGTTGTCAATTTGCGCTATGTTAACATCATCATAATTCGAATATTAACTTTGTTAATATGTGTTACAGATCAACAACGTTGTCCGAGCCGACGACGATGGCGATGCTTGTGACGGGTATTGGACTTACACAGTGGCCAATCACAAGACATCAGCGATACATGGACCGGCCTACATCACGGTGACAAAGGACATTCACCAGGCCATGATCCTGTACGGAACTATGGTCAAATCCCACTTCCAGTGAGTAACTACAACAGCAATGCAATTAAACAAATGAATTGTATAAACAACATACAATTTTTCTGAACACTTGCTAACAATAAAAAATGTATTAAGGTTGCATAATTACTTTTGTATTTCAGAGCTGATAACATGGAGCCAATCTTTCGAAACAACGATGGAAAGGCGCCAGGCACCTCATCTGTCCTCAGCTCTTGGGTGAGAAAGGCCTGGAAAAAGTAAGCACTTAAAGATATTGGTATTAACTGTTAAGACCAAGGTCTGGCTCTCCGTTTCAAACACTAGTGTGTCATAACAACCAACCCACGCTTTTTGTTTTCAGTTTGTAGCATCTACAAAACACAAGCTGATATCTTGAGAGAAATAACACCAATGAATCTACAACCAATACAAATTCATTTCAGAGTAAACCCAGAAAAGAACTTTACCATAACCGACGGAAGAAAGATGGTTGTGGTAGAGGGACGAACTCTCTTTCCCGAGGACAGAGAGGCGCTAGCCCAGATGTGTGGGCATCGTGCTGCAACAGCCGACCGATTTTATGATGTGCGGTCGAAGAGGGGTGCTGTCAAAAAAACATCGCAGCTACTCCAGAAAGCCCTTTATCAACGTAAGCGACTTATTAAATCACAAAAATGAAAGCGGTTGTGATATCTACATTATATGACCTTTATACATTTATATTGATCTATTGTTTCAGGAGCAGAAGCACAACACACGCCAGCAATCGGGGATGACCCGATCATTCAAGAACCGACGGTTCCAGCGGGTACTAATGTGATTTCCTTGTCCCCAGATTTAGAGGAAGAGGAAGACATTTTTATAGGTAAGAGCAATTGTTACTGCATCACTACGCATCACCATTATTTCAGAACGCCCTCTTTCATCTTAGGTAACTTATTCAACCACCAGAATTAAAATATTTATAATACCTACATTACACGCGTATATTTATATTTTTCAGATGCAGCAGCACAAGAAACAACAGCAATGGAGGTCGACCCCACGCTTCTTACACCATCGGTCCAATCATCTTCAAATCTCCTTCCCTTGTTCCCTGAGTTCGAGGAAGACTTGTTCCTAGGTAAGAGCACTTTTTACTGCATCACTAAGCTCCACTATAACTTATTACAAGTCACACAGACGTACACAGTCACATGAATTATTAATATTACAAATAACTTATGTATATTTGAATAATGTAACTACTGATATTGAACATACTCAGAGTACATTTTTCTTTCAGATGCGACTCCAATGACAGCACATGACAACCTTCAGAGTACTTACCACCTGGGCAAGGAAAAACTGCCATCAAATCTGTTTCCCGACCTATGCCTTGGTATGCATATTTTAGCTTTCTTAATATAACATACTGATTAATTGAATAAATCATCAATAAGCTAACCTAGACAGTATATAGATAATGTTTATAAATTCGAACACTTAAAATTACACTGATGATTTCTCAATTTATAACCACCAGAAAAACTACCGGCTTTGGGAAGGAAGAAAATGGAGGACTTGTCCGGCCAAGAGTGTGATAGCAGCCTGATGATCACGGACTCATTTGGTACTTATTTACACACATTTATTTTAACAAATATTACATAAATACAAAATAACAATACCGCTGAAGTATTCGGGTTCACTTGAACATAAACCTATATTATTGTTGTTGAAATGAAAACTTGAAAGTCAAACTATTTTATATTTACTGACCATTGTTTAAATTATTTTCAGAAGACATCCACACTGAAGGTGAGACACAGAAAGACGATGTAGCACCTTTGGGAGTCCCACCTGGTACTTATTTACACTAGTTACAGATGAAATATTCTATATAAATAACACGTTAGAATGCAGGTTCACTTGAACACTTTCCTTTATTGTTATTCATCAATATTAACTTTAAATAATTCAAACTATTTATCATTCAGTGAAATATTTCATTTATTTTCAGAAAAGATCGACACAGACGAATTTTCACAGGATGATGGTGTCACCTCCTTGGAATATGCACCTGGTACTTATATACACTCATTCATATCATCGCATAATCTATATAAATACCACATACGTATCCGGGTTCACTTGAACGTAAACCTTTATTATTTCTATTGAATATTAATTTAAATATTGGAAGAAATTTTTATTTACTGACCACTTTTTCATTTATTTTCAGAAAACGTCGAGAAGGTAGAAGTGACCGGGTTAGATGCTGCAAGAACATGTTTGGAAGACACACCTGGTACAAGAGAGGATGATGCCACTTCTTTGGCAGTCGCTTCAGGTACTTACATTCACTTTTTAAGATCAAATATCCTATATACATACCACATAAATATCACGGTTAACTACAACATACATTACTATAATTATTCAATATGATATGAAAAATTCAAATATTTTTTTTTTATTCAGTGACCATGGTTTCATTTATTTTCAGATAATATCGAAAACATACTTGTTCCAAAAGCGGAGCCAATTCGACCAAAGGCGGAGACAAAAGGTACTTAAATATACATTTCAGCTTAATAATAATACAGATAAATGGATAAATCGAACTTTTTAATTGTTTTCATTGTTATTATTCAGCTTAATTATATTCGTCAAATTTCAGTGGACGGAATGGTCAGACTGGTCAGTAACGTACCAAGGAAGAAGTGGTCTCCCTCGGAGGAGGAGTCCCTTACTGTGGCATTCAAGGACCTAATAGACCAGATGGTCAACTCCCCTTACAGTTTGTAAGTAAACACCTAACCCAATCACTTTATATAAAGAAAGTTAATGTTTTGAGTCAAGTTTTCTCAAGCTTTAATATGTATTCTCAAGCAATTAAAATGTCTCATTTCAGGACACCACCTATGACGCAGGTTCGAATGTTACGGGAAGGATTGTTTCCAAATTTTTCAGACAAAAATGTGGTGGACAAATTAAGGAACATTATAAAACAAAGAAGACGTAGCAAGTACCTCACTTGGGAAGAGCCACCGAAATAGTTCACTTATTTTTTTCAAGTGTTCATTTTAAACTAAGTCACTAATATTGAAAATCAATTAACTCTGGATCCTTATTTCATCGTCTGCCACAATGTGTTTCCCTAGACTACAATGCCATCGGCAAAGCACAGGCTCCGGATATCCAATGGTCGACGAAAAGTAGCTCAAGAGGGGAGTGGATGTTGATGGCGCTGAAGGTGTTGAAATGTCGCCACTCGCTGCATGAAAACAGATGAAGCTCCTCGTCACCAGATTTAACTGAAAAATATACATGCAAAAATCTACTTTAAAAAACTTAAGCCATTAATGCACAGTCATTTGTGTATAATGCAAATTGATTTCAACTCAACAGTGTCCATTTCCATCTTTATCCATATACACTTTAATGAATTATTCTATCTATGAATTTATACATATTGCATCCTTTTTTAAAAACATTGCCAAATGATTGTTATTTCACGCTCGAATAAGCGATATAAATCGATCTCAAGTACAAAAGTATCTAAGTCATAATGATTTACTTTATATCTGTATGTTTTGTAATGTAATCAAATAATGATAATAATCTGGGATAGGGCTTTTAAAAGTTGTTTAAAACTTCAGCCTATTCCTATATTTTGATTTTGTCTGTATGCATACTGTGTATGTTTATTATTCATGTCAATATATATAAACCAATGATAAAAATGTAAAACTTGTGTTTGTTATTTTTCCGAAAGTAGGTCATGAAATAGTTAGGTGACTGAAAACGGGAATATGACGTCTTGGAATAAAATCCATTTTATAGCTACATTTGTCATTCAGTCTTACACTTTCCACCGTTTACATGTTAATTGTATCTCTAATTATATTTATACAAGTTTCTATGTACGTAAAATGTGGAATTTATGAAGAAAATTAAGTTTTATTCTCGGACTGCATATTCCCGATTTCAGTACCCAAAGTATAACGCTTGGCGCGGAAACGAAAAACATTGCTTTTTGGCCAATTTTAATGATTTTGAAGTAAAATAACTATCGAAGGTTATAGAATATGATTTATTTCTTACTATTACGAACTATTATAGGTCGAAATGACCACAACCTGGCCAGAATCTTGGTAAAAACACCAGCAGGTGCGCGAAATAAAAATAGAGTTGGCGCCAACTGAAAAAACGTTGTTTTAAGCTTAAATACTCAACATAAGGCTAATGAAAGTATATCAATATCTTAAATTTGCACACTCATTCAATTACATATTAAATATCACATTTTAAACGGTCATAAATAGTGATTTCCTTCGCCGTTACTCTATGTATATATTGAAATACTTAGGGTAATGAAATCGGGAATATGCAGTCCCACACTTAAACAGTAATAAAACCCCTAACAAGGCATTTTTTAATCATATTGATACAAATACATACATATCTAATTGATTAACGTATTGTATAACAAATGTAGCCATGTGAAAAGGCCCTAAATAGCATAAAATTGATTTTCCTTACCGGACTGCATATTCCCATTCTTGAAACCCTAACTATTTCAATATAGACATAGAGTAAAAAAAGATCTCCTCTGTATGAGACCTCATAAGACTTCAAATAGAGCCTAAAATCAAATTATCATTCACGTACAGACGGACAAACAGTCGTATAATATTTTCAATACTTGCATTGTCTTTGAAATGTAGATATCTAATAAAACGGTAAGTTTAAGTTTTATATATTGACTAATAAGAAAATAATAAGCGCTTTACCATTTATATGTTTCGTAAGACGTAAAATAGGACCTAAAGTCGTATTATCGGTCACGTACAGACAGACGAACAGTTGTATACTATTTTCAATACTTGCATTGTCTTTGGAACGTAAATATCTAATAAATCGGTAAGTTTCAATATTATAACTTGACGTATAAGAAATTAATAAGGACTTTACTATAATATAAATGTTTTGTAAGGCTTAAAAATAACGCCTAAAGTCCTATTATCGTTCACGTACAGACAGACGAACAGTCGTATAATGTTTCAATACTTTCATTGTCTTTGGAATGTAAATACCTAATTAAACGGTAATTTTAAATATTATAACTAAACGAATAAGAAAATTATAAGCACTTTACCATAATACGAATGTTTTGTAAGGCTGAAAAATAGCCATAAAGTCGTATTAACGTTCACGTACAGACAGACAAACAGTCGTATAATGTTTTCAATGCTTCGTTTGTCTTTCGAATATAAATATCTATTAAACTGGTAAGTTTCAATATTATAACTTGACCAATAAGAAATAAATAAGCACTTTGCCATGATATTAATGTTTTGTAAGGCTTAAACACGTTCTTATAGCCATAATATCGTTTACGTACACACGGACGAACAGCCGTATAATGTTTTCAATGCTTCGTTTGTCTTTAGAATATAAATATCTATTAAACTGGTAAGTTTCAATAATATAACTTGACCAATAAGAAATAAATAAGCACTTTACCATGATATTAATGTTTTTTTAAGGCTTAAAATAGCGCCTATAGTCGAAATATCGTTCACGTACGGACGGACAAACAGTCTGATATTTTTTCAAACGCTTGTACGGTCTTCAGAATACAAATATCTATCAAGTAGCAAAGTTTTAATGCTAACCCTCGATGAATAAGAATTAAATAAGCACTTTACCATGATATTAATGCTTTTTAAGGCTTAAAATAGCGCCTATAGTCGAAATATCGTTCACGTACGGACGGACGAACAGTCTGATAATTTTTTAAACGCTTGTACGGTCTTCAGAATACAAATATCTATCAAGTAGCAAAGTTTTAATGCTAACCCTTGATGTATAAGAAATAAATAAGCACTTTACCATGATATTAATGCTTTTTAAGGCTTAAAATAGCGCCTATAGTCGAAATATCGTTCACGTACGGACGGACGAACAGTCTGATATTTTTTTAAACGCTTGTACTGTCTTCAGAATACAAATATCTATAAAGTAGCAAAGTTTTAATGCTAACCCTCGATGAATAAGAAATAAATAAGCACTTTACCATGAGATTAATGTTTTTTAAGGCTTAAAATAGCGCCTATAGTCGAAATATCGTTCACGTACGGACGGACGAACAGTCTGATAATTTTTTAAACGCTTGTACGGTCTTCAGAATACAAATATCTATAAAGTAGCAAAGTTTTAACCCTAACCCTCGATGAATAAGAAATAAATAAGCACTTTACCATGAGATTAATGTTTTTTTAGGCTTAAAATAGCGCCTATAGTCGAAATATCGTTCACGTACGGACGGACGAATAGTCTGATATTTTTTTAAACGCTTGTACTGTCTTCAGAATACAAATATCTATAAAGTAGCAAAGTTTAAATGTTAACCCTCAATGAATAAGAAAGATATAATACCTTACTATTATATAACCCCTTATATATATATGTGATATACATAGTATAAATAAAAAAAATGAAAATCTTTGGTCAAAAGAACTTTTTTCTAACAAAATGTTATAGAATATAACTTAAATAATATTTATTATTAATGCAAAGTACAAAGAACCTAAATTTAATGCTTTTATTTCGTGTTTTTGCATCTGAAATACTTAGGGTTTGGGTTTCGGGAAAATGCAGTCCGACTTTGGGGTTAAAAAAAAATAATTTTCAAATGATATAGAATAATAAAAATAATATATGTAATACACATAATTATGACGAATTCATAGATGTAAACCGTTTTTTGATATCTTTAAAACAAAAAACTATAACAACTTATTTCAAGAAAAACGGGAATATGCAGTCTAACAATTTTTTTGGGGTTATTAAATTTTGACGTAGAAAATTTTAATTAACGTCATTTAAAAAAGCATTAAACGTCAACAATAAACGTCTATTCAGATTACGTTAATGTTTATAAATAAAAAAATGACACACCGAATACCGCTGACCATATATATGCTGTTCATTTTTTATCTAATTAAAACTAAGGGAATATTTTTTGTCAAAACGGTCGACAATAATATATTACGTAATATGTGACGTTTTTGGCGTAATATATACATAAATAAAAAAGATATTAAGAAATTACTACCCGGACTGCATATTCCCGTCCCGGACTGCATATTCCCGTCTCGGACTGCATATTCCCGTCTCCGGACTGCATATTCCCGTTTTTCGGACTGCATATTCCCGTTTTGACGGGAATATGCAGTCCGAGACTGCATATTCCCGTACAAAACTATAACCCTAACCCTAACCCTAACCCTAACCCTAACCCTAACCCTAACCCTAACCCTAACCCTAACCCTAACCCTAACCCTAACCCTAATTATAGTTCACCACGGGAATATGCAGTCCGAGATTAAAAAATTAATATAAAATTTATTGTTAGGATTTGAGTGATAAAATTCACACATAAGCTGTAGTTAGTGGCCCTCTACCCATAATTATCACAAATTCCCGAAAGGACTAACTTTTTACCGAGATATTCCAAGTCTACTTCGGGACTGCATATTCCCGTTAAAAAGTTAGTCCTTTCTGGCGTTCTGTACGACTATGGCCGTTTTTTTTAGGCTTACATCTTATGTCTAACTATAACAGTTACTATAACAAACATAAAAAAGTTAGGAGAAAGATTTGAAATTTGTCAAAAAATCGGTTGGTCTTGGGATATCCCCACGAACTAACTTGTAGCAACTCAAACCGACTTAAAAGCTCTTACTTTTTTATTCCTTGATGGATATGGAAGGTTTTGGTACCTATGGATGCGGAATGACGAGACCTACAAGACCATGTCACTTTGACCCCTGTAAGGTAAAGGTCAAGGTCAAAATCCAATTTTTTCCATTTTGGGCCACCAACGGGAATATGCAGTCCGGGCATTTTTCGAGGGTTTGGTACTTTTTTTAACAATAATTAATTTTTAAACACATATTTTAAAAGAATTTAACGTTTTCTATCCATATATATGAAAAATATTTCAAAAAAATAAAAAATAAAAAAGTTATTCGAATTTTAAAAAAACACACTATAATTGCAACAGTACTTGGGGGTTAAAAATCTTTTTTTTGCAAAGTAATTTAAAAGGTATTATAACAATTACTTCAAGTCTGTACTATTCTGTAGGGATTCTGAAAATTTTACAGTTGAGTCTTTTCATTTAAGACACTTTCCATCCCCCCAAACTTAGGACCTAAATCGTAAGTTTTTCGACTTAGGATGCAAATATTTTTTTTATTTTTATTAGTTAGTGAATAATTTTTTGACATAAAACACACATTTTTATACTAAGTTGAATGATATATATCAAATTAACACAATAAAATAAAATGTTCATTTTTTTGCTGAATATCCGAAATCCGAATTTTCCAGTGATTCAGTACACATTTCGGATAAAAGAGCACAGTTTTTTTATTTCTTGAAATTTTAGCTCACAACCCCCATTTGTTTTGTTCATATATGAAAGCTGGATTTAAAAATATAAACAATAATTCAGTACGTTATTATATCGTTGCAAACCGGTTGTTCAAAGTCATGATTTTACATAGGGTTGGGGTAAATAATTAGAAAAAATCATTATATTTTTTTTATTTCCGCATTTATTTTAATATAACTTCACATGATCGTAGATACTGATGATTTAAACCACATTAACATAAAAAAGTTATGCTGAAATATAATTTTTATGCAAAACATAGGGGTAAAATGGTGCTATATTTATGTCAATATACATTTCTGGTGGGGTATTTGGATCATTGATTAAAAAAATTTGGGACGGAATTAAGAAAAGTCTATACTTAAAAATACTTGCAACATATCATTCTTTAAAATTAAATAAAGTTCATTGCTCAACTCGAAAAATAAATTAGGTTTTAATAGTGGTACTTGTTAACGTCTTTACTATATATTACTATAGGGGAAAAGTACAAAGTTAAAATACTCGTTTAAAAATAAATATTAGTAAATTAAATTTAGAATGTAGGGAAATATAATGTATCTGAATTCAAATAAATACTCGCATTCATGATTTAACCATTGGAAATGTATTTTTTCTGTATCTGGGTTATGACATAGTTAGGTTACTGAAAACGGGAATATGCAGTCCGACAATAAAATCCGTTTTATGACTACATCTGTCATTAAGTCTTATATTTTCCACCGTTTACATGTTAATTCTATCTCTAAATATATTTATACAAGTTTCTATGTACGTAAAATATGGAATTTATGAAGAAAATTAAGTTTTATTCTCGGACTGCATATTCCCGATTTCAGTACCCAAAGTATAACACTTGGCGCGAAAACGAAAAACATTGTTTTTTGTCCAAATTTAATGATTTTGAACTAAAACAACTATGGAAGGTTATAGAATATAATTTATTTCTTACTACTACGAACTATTATAGGTCGAAATGACCACAATCTGGCCAGAATATTGGTAAAAACACCAGCAGGTGCGCGAACTAAAAATAGACTTGGCGCCAACTGAAAAAACGTTGTTTTAAGCTTAAATACTCAACATAAGGCTAATGAAAGTATATCAATATCTTAATTATTGCACACTCATTCAATTACATATTAAATATCACATTAAAAACGGTCATAAATAGTGATTTTCTTTACCGGACTGCATATTCCCATTCTTGAAACCCTAACTATTTCAATATAGACATAGAGTAAAAAAATCTACTTTGTTTAAGACCTCAAAATCTTTAAAAATAAGCATCTGCCATATGTTTTAATACATTTAAATGGTATTTCCTTTTCGTAACAACATAATAATAAGCCGGAAATATTTTTAACTCTGTAAAACTATGAAGATTTATTAATTTTCCTTCAAATTGGTACATCTAAGCACTTATTTTTTTTTATTACTTTGTTAAACAATGTCCAATCTGGTTAAAACTTGGAAATAACCTTCATTGGGACTAGTTCTTACTATAAGTAACCCAGAAAATAACTTGGATAAGTTTCAAATAATTTTTATCTTTGAATTACAATGACAATATATGCATTTTTCATCGAGCCGGTACATCTTAACACTTAAAAAAAATCCTAACTCTGTTAAATTATGTCCAATCTTATTGAAACTTGGAAATAACCTTCATTGGAACTAGTTCTTACTATATATAACACAGAGAGAAACTTGGATAAGTTTCAAATAATTTTTATCTTTGAATTACAATGACAATATATGAATTTTTCATCAAACCGGTATATCTTAACACTTGAAAAAAATCCTAACTTTGTTAAACAATGTCCAATCTGCTTGAAACTTGGAAATAGTCTTGATTGGATGTAGATCTTACTATTAGTAACACTGAAAATAACTTGGATAAGTTTCAAATAATTTTCATCTTTGAATTACAATGACAATATATGAATTTTTCATCAAGCCGGTACATCTTAACACTTAAAAAAAATCCTAACTTTGTTAAATAATGTCCAATCTTGTTGAAACTTGGAAATAACCTTCATTGGATGTAGATCTTACTATTAGTAACACTGAAAATAACTTGGATAAGTTTCAAATAATTTTTATCTTTGAATTACAATGGCAATATATGCATTTTTCATCAAGCCGGTACATCTTAACACTTAAAAAAAATCCTAACTTTGTTAAATTATGTTCAATCTTTTTGAAACTTGGAAATAACCTTCATTGGAACTAGTTCTTACTATAAATAACACAGAGAGTAACTTGTATAAGTTTCAAATAATTTTTATCTTTGAATTACAATGAAAATATATGCATTTTTCCTCAAGCCGGTACATCTTAACACTTAAAAAAAAATCCTAACTTTGTTAAATTATGTCCAATCTGGTTGAAACTTGGAAATAGTCTTAATTGAATGTAGTTCTTACTATTAGCAACTGTTAAAATAACTTGGATAAGTTTGAAATATTTTTTTTCTTTGAATTTCTATGAAAACTTATGAATTTTTCATCAAACCGGTATATTTTAACACTTAAAAAATATCCTAACTTTGTTAAACTATATCCAATCTGGTTAAAACTTGGAATAAATGTTGATTGGAACTACTGCTTACTAGTTATAACACATTCAATGACAAGAATAAGGTTAAAATATTTTTTATCTCTCAATTACTATGAAGTTATATGAATTTTTCATCAAACTGGTACATCTTACCACTTCATTTGATTTATAACTTTATCAAAACATGACTAATCTTGTTAAAACTTGGAATAAATGTTGATTGGGACTAGTGCTTACCAGTTATAACACATTGAATGACAGAGATAAGTCTGAACTACTTTTTAACAGTCAAATACTATGAAGATGTATCAAATTTTCATAAAACCAACAAATATTCAATGACCAATTTAGACTTTAAAGACATGCCTATAAGTATGCCTTTGACATTGCTGACAGATATAGCATTCCTCTGCACAGAAATACTGGTTGCATGGAATATTCAATGCTATTTCTGGAATTATTACAGGTTTATTTTTTTTTACTATATGTCTATATTGAAATACTTGGGGTAATGAAATCGGGAATATGCAGTCCGACACTTAAACAGTAATAAAACCCCTAAACAGTTAATTTTTTAATGATATTGATACAAATACATACATATCTAATTGATTTACATATTATAAATCAAATACAGCAATGAGAAACAGCCCTATATAGCATAAAATTGATTTTCTTTGCCGGACTGCATATTCCCACTTTTGCAACCCTAACTATTTCAATATAGACATAGAGTAAAAAAAAATCTCCTCTGTATGAGACCTTATAAGACTTAAAATAGAGCCTAAAATCAAATTATCATTCACGTACAGACGGACGAACAGTCGTATAATATTTTCAATACTTGCATTGTCTTTGGAATGTTAATATCTAATAAAACGGTAAGTTTAAATAGTATAACTAAACGAATAAGAAATTAATAAGGACTACTATAATATAAATGTTTTGTAAGGCTTAAAAATAACGCCTAAAGTCGTATTATCGTTCACGTACAGACAGACGAACAGTCGTATAATGTCTCAATACTCTCATTGTCTTTGGAATGTAAATACCTAATTAAACGGTAATTTTCAATAGTATAACTAAACGAATAAGAAAATTATAAGCACTTTACCATAACATGAATGTTTCGTAAGGCTGAAAAATAGCCCTAAAGTCGTATTATCGTTCACGTACAGACAGACGAACAGTCTTATAATATTTTCAATACTTGCATTGTCTTTAGAATGTAAATATCTAATAAAACGGTAAGTTTCAATATTATAACATGACGAATAAGAAAATTATAAGCACTTTACCATAATATGAATGTTTTGGAAGGCTTAAAAATAACGCCTAAAGTCCTATTATCGTTCACGTACAGACAGACGAACAGTCGTATAATGTTTCAATACTTTCATTGTCTTTGGAATGTAAATAACTAATTAAACGGTAATTTTAAATATTATAACTAAACGAATAAGAAAATTATAAGCACTTTTCCATAATACGAATGTTTTGTAAGGCTGAAAAATAGCCCTAAAGTCGTATTATCGTTCACGTACAGACAGACAAACAGTCGTATAATGTTTTCAATGCTTCGTTTGTCTTTAGAATATAAATATCTATTAAATTGGTGAGTTTCAATATTATAACTTGATGAATAAGAAATTATTAAGCACTTTAACATAATATTAATGTTTTATAAGGCTTAAACACGCTATTATAGCCATATTATCGTTTACGTACACACGGACGAACAGCCGTATAATGTTTTCAATGCTTCGTTTGTCTTTAGAATATAAATATCTATTAAACTGGTAAGTTTCAATATTATAACTGGACGAATAAGAAATAAATAAGCACTTTACCATGATATTAATGTTTTGTAAGGCTTAAACACGCTATTATAACCATATTATCGTTTACGTACACACGGACGAACAGCCGTATGATGTTTTCAATGCTTCGTTTGTCTTTATAATATAAATATCTATTAAACTGGTAAGTTTCAATATTATAACTGGACGAATAAGAAATAAATTAAGCACTTTACCATGATATTAATGTTTTTTAAGGCTTAAAATAGCGCCTATAGTCGAAATATCGTTCACGTACGGACGGACAAACAGTCTGATAATTTTTTAAACGCTTGTACGGTCTTCAGAATACAACTATCTATCAAGTAGCAAAGTTTTAATGCTAACCCTTGATGAATAAGAAATAAATAAGCACTTAACCATGATATTAATGTTTTTTAAGGCTTAAAATAGCGCCTATAGTCGAAATATCGTTCACGTACGGACGGACAAACAGTCTGATAATTTTTTAAACGCTTGTACGGTCTTCAGAATACAAATATCTATCAAGAAGCAAAGTTTTAATGCTAACCCTTGATGAATAAGAAATAAATAAGCACTTTACCATGATATCAATGCTTTTTAAGGCTTAAAATAGCGCCTATAGTCGAAATATCGTTCACGTACGGACGGACAAACAGTCTGATAATTTTTTAAACGCTTGCACGGTCTTCAGAATACAAATATCTATCAAGTAGCAAAGTTTTAATGCTAACCCTCGATGTATAAGAAATAAATAAGCACTTTACCATGATATTAATGCTTTTTAAGGCTTAAAATAGCGCCTATAGTCGAAATATCGTTCACGTACGGACGGACGAACAGTCTGATAATTTTTTAAACGCTTGTACGGTCTTCAGAATACAAATATCTATCAAGTAGCAAAGTTTTAATGCTAACCCTCGATGAATAAGAAATAAATAAGCACTTTACCATGAGATTAATGCTTTTTAAGGCTTAAAATAGCGCCTATAGTCGAAATATCGTTCACGTACGGACGGACGAACAGTCTGATATTTTTTTAAACGCTTGTACTGTCTTCAGAATACAAATATCTATAAAGTAGCAAAGTTTTAATGCTAACCCTCGATGTAATAAGAAATAAATAAGCACTTTACCATGAGATTAATGTTTTTTTAGGCTTAAAATAGCGCCTATAGTCGAAATATCGTTCACGTACGGACGGACGAACAGTCTGATAATTTTTTAAACGCTTGTACTGTCTTCAGAATACAAATATCTATAAAGTAGCAAAGTTTTAATGTTAACCCTCGATGAATAAGAAAGATATAATACCTTACTATTATATACCCCCTTATATATATATGTGGTATAAATAGTATAAATAAAAAAAATGAAAATCTTTGGTCAAAAGCACATTTTTCTAACAAAATGTTATAGAATATAACTTAAATAATATTTATTATTAATGCAAAGTACAAAGAACCTAAATTTAATGCTTTTATTTCGTGTTTTTGCATCTGAAATACTTAGGGTTTGGGTTTCGGGAAAATGCAGTCCGACTTTGGGGTTAAAAAAAATAATTTTTTAAATGATATAGAATAATAAAAATTATATATATAATACACATAATTATGACGAATTCATAGATGTAAACCGTTTTTTGATATCTTTAAAACAAAAAACTATAACAACTTATTTCAAGAAAAACGGGAATATGCAGTCTAACCATTTTTTTGGGGTTATTAAATTTTGACGTAGAAAATGTTAATTAACGTCATTTAAAAAAGCCATAAACGTCAACAATAAACGTCTATTCAGATTACGTTAATGTTTATAAATAAAAAAATGACACACCGAATACCGCTGACCATATATATGCTGTTCATTTTTTATCTAATTAAAACTAAGGGAATATTTTTTGTCAAAACGGTCGACAATAATATATTACGTAATATGTGACGTTTTTGGCGTAATATATACATAAATAACAAAGATATTAATAAATTACTACCCGGACTGCATATTCCCGTCTCGGACTGCATATTCCCGTCTCGGACTGCATATTCCCGTCTCCGGACTGCATATTCCCGTTTTTCGGACTGCATATTCCCGTTTTGACGGGAATATGCAGTCCGAGACTGCATATTCCCGTACAAAACTATAACCCTAACCCTAACCCTAACCCTAACCCTAACCCTAACCCTAACCCTAACCCTAACCCTAACCCTAATTATACTTTTATCTGGATTTTGAGGGTGGCTACTTTGGCTGGACTTGAAATTTTTATTAGTGGGGGGTTTTGACTGAAACTTGGCAGAAAGTTGGATTTCGACGAATAATTACGTAAATTAACAGAAATTTCCCATAACTATTGATTATAAAAAAGTTAGTCACGATTTTCTACAACCCTCATTTTCCAGTTGTTCCACCCACTCCCCCCGGCTGTTCTGTACGACTATGGTAATATTTTTAGGTCATTTATGTATGGCCTTGACCCCTACAATAACCCCGTGATGGAATAAAAGTTACCAGAAAAAAAATAAAAAAGTTTTTTTTTGCAATGGTCCGGAATAATGAAATTTTCTCAAGTTTTCATCTTCAAAACGGTGATTTCTACAACTTCACCAAATATGGTTACAAAAAAGTGGTTAAGGTCTCAAAAGTTGCGCTCGGGTGTCCCCTAGCGATTAAAGGTAAAACCAGGGTCACCAGGTCAAGGACTTTGAAAAAATCAAAATTTTCCATATAGGTGTCAAATGGGTCCAATCTGGAAAATGAGGGTCAAATTTCGAAAAATTATCAAATGATTTTTTAAAAAAAGTAATAAGTTTTAAGACATAATCTTTTGGATTATGATAAACATTAATATTATCTAACGAATAAAACAAAAATGGAGTGAATCGGACCATATTTGGCTTTACAGGCACTAAAAAACCACTCAAAAATTCAGCACGCGGATGCAAAATTAAAAAAAAATGCATCATTTTAAATCGGTTTTATTTTTTTTATTTTTTTATTGATATTTTTAAAACTTATATGTCCTTTTAGGTCTATTCAAGACCTATCGAGCGCAAATAATGCCCCAGTTGACAGATTAATAATAAGGGAGATATAAGTGTCGCATACGTACCCCTGAGGACACTTAAAAAAACACATTTTTTTAGCTATTTCGCTAATAAATAATTTATTTTCGCACATTAAGAACTAAAACAAGCATTTTCATGCAGCGTTTATTTAGTTCTATCCAGAAAACCAAAATTCGCGAAAATTGGTTCGTCCGTTCGTACGCAATCAAAGGTCAAGGTCAGGACGCGCGCTATTTTTAGCGCTATTTTGCGTGTATTACATCTAAAGTGCTTATTATTTTCTTATTAGTCGAGATATAATATTAAAACTTACCAGTTTAATAGATATTTATATTCTAAAGACTATACAAGCATTGAAAAAATTATACGACTGTTCGTCCGTCCGTACGGGATCAATAATATGGCTATAATAGCGTTTTTTAAGCATTCTTAATAGGGTGTATAATAGTAAAGTATTTATTTCTTTCTTATTTATCAAGATATAACATTAAAACTTTGCTATTTTATAGATATTTGTATTCGTAAGACCGTACAAGTGTTTAAAAAATAATACGAGTGTTCGTATGTCCGTACGTGCGCGATATTTCGACTATAGGCTCTATTTTAAGCCTTATAAAACATCTATATTGCTGTAAAGTGCTTATATATTTTTTATTCTTCTAGTTATAACATTGAAACTTACCAGTTTAATAGGTATTTATATTCTAAAGACAAACGAAGCATTGTAAAAATTATACGACTGTTCGTCTGTCCGTACGTACACGAAAACATGTCAATATGCGTTTTGTAAGCCTTATAAAACATCTTTATTGTGTTAAAGTGCTTAAGTTTTTGTTATTAGTCGAGATATAATATTTAAACCCACCAGTTTAATAGATATTGATATTCTAAAGACTATACAAGCATTGAAAAAATTATACGACTGTTCGTCCGTCCGTACGCGAACAATAATATGGCTATAATAGCGTTTATTAAGCATTCTTAATGGGATGTATAATAGTAAAGTATTTATTTCTTCCTTATTTATCAAGATATAACATTAAAACTTTGCTATTTTATAGATATGTGTATTCTTAAGACCGTACAACTGTTTATAAAATTATACGAGTGTTCGTCCGTCCGTACGTGAACGATATTTCGACTATAGGCGCTATTTTAAGCATAATTAAACGTATATATTGCATTAAAGTGCTTATATATTTCTTATTCTTCTAGTTATAATATTAAAACTTACCAGTTGAATAGGTATTTATATTCTAAAGACAATAAAAGCATTTAAAAAAATAACAGACTGTCCGTCCGTCTGTACGCGGACGCTTCTATAGCTATATAGTTAAATTTTGAGTTAAAAGTGTCACCTAGGCCCCTTCAAACCCTTATATCTTTTTTATTAAAGGAGGTATACCTCTGATAATGGTACGTATATGTAGGTATGATATATATCTATAACTACATGGTCATTATATATGCCCATATATGGAAATGGTTATGTTCTGAGCCTTACATAGTGAATATAAGGCTATGTGGCACACATATACTCACTTTGAAAGGCTATAACTTTTTATTAAGAAGTGACAATTCGGTAATTCTTTCTTTTATGTCGATATTATATATGAAATATTAATTCTGGATGATTTTTAAAAAATATTTTATGTCATAATAATTTTTCTTAAGTGGTACCCCTTATAAGGGTTTTTAATACATATATACCTTGTTGAACAGCTTAAAACTTCATTAATAAGCAAGATATAGTTCTGAAACTTAGCAGTTATATAGATAATTGTATTATAAATGCAATACAAGTGTTTAGATAATGTTCATACTGTTCGTCCGTCCGTACGTGCACGCTAATACAGGTATATAGTAATATTCAATTTTAAAGCGCGATACCTAGGCCACTTTATACCCTTGTATCTTTTTTATTAATAGGAGTATAACTGTGATTATGGTATGTACATGTAGGTATGACAAATATCTTTAATATCATGGTATATTTATATGCCCATATATGGTAATTTGACCGTACTGAGCTGTACTTAGAGGAAATAAGGCTTTTTGACGTACTATTACCTTCTTTGAAGGGCTATAACTTTTTTCTTAGTCAAGATATTCTGGTAATTCTTTCTTTTCTATCGATATAATAGATGATATAATAATTCTAGTATGTTTTTAAAAATATGAAAAACTTATCATTTTTTTCATAAGGGGTAACCCTTAAAAAAAAAAAATGTGATTTTTTCGTTGGTCTTCAAATAGAAAGTGTGATATACCATTCGACGCGTCTTGACGAGACAAGCTCAAAAATGTATACATATATATACCTGTGACCACTTTGGGGACACTTAGAATCCAAATATGGGCAAATATTGAAAAAAAAAAAAAATTGACATTATACCAATTTTGGATATTTTTTTCTCCTTATACCTATTACTTATATATACAATGCTTACATATCCATGTAGGTATTTCTAATACCTATCGAATGCAGTTTAATTTATTAAAATATCTGTATTTTTTAGGGAGAAATCATTTGTCAAAGTAGGCCAAGGGACCCAAAACGACAGTACCAAAATATAGCACAACAAGGGAAGTAACTCAAAAACGCGATGGAGAATGAGTTATCGGCCATGATATGTTATATGGATGTCAAATACCTACAACCTCACCAACTTTCATCCATATAAGGTAAAAATTGACAACTATTTTACACTATACTTAAATATCTGGAAAATGACGAAACCCCCCAAACCCCAAATTTGGAAATAATTAATTCCCTGCCCATATTTGGATATATATTAAAGATATGACATTCACTTATAAGTATACCAAAGTAGTGAAGGCGCTATGTCCATAAATAAAAATTTGGTGACCATATTAGGAAACGACCACTATATGAATGACCAGTTTTTTACTAATAAAATGTAAGGGCTATAACTCTGACAGTATGTCTGGATAACCTCCCCCTGTCTAAAAAATATTAATTCCCCCTTGTAAGTACCATAATTAGTCATCCAGGGGGAGATAACAAATATGCCCAGCGTCTTCCAGTTTTGCCCCTCATTTTCCAGATATGCCCCACAAACTCCAGATTTAAACCCACATTTTCCAGAAATGACCCACAAACTCCAAAATGACCCTCATTTTCCAGATAAAAGTATAACCCTAACCCTAACCCTAACCCTAACCCTAACCCTAACCCTAACCCTAACCCTAACCCTAACCCTAACCCTAACCCTAACCCTAACCCTAATCCTAGTTTGACGGGAATATGCAGTCCGAAACGGGAATATGCAGTCCCGGACTGCATATTCCCGTTTCAACCAAAATCCTATTTGCGGCCTCATTCTGCAGGTGAAAAGGCCACCGTTAAGCAAATTGCCCCTGTTTATAGCAAAGGCCACCATTGAACAAAATGCAGCTACTCATCAATTGCCGTTGTAGAGCAAATTGCCCCTGTTTCGCAAAGGCCACCATTGAGCAGAATGCCCCTGTTTCGCAAAGGCCACCGTTAAGCAAATTGCCCCTGTTTCGCAAAGGCCACCATTGAACAAATTGCCGCTATTCATCAAATGCCATTGTAGAGCAAATTGACAAACACTGAGCCATGTCCTATCACAGCTTTGCAGACAGCCTGACAGACAGACAGACAGACAGACAGACAGACAGACAGACAGACAGACAGACAGACAGACAGACAGACAGACAGACAGACAGACAGACAGAATAAACCACAGGAGGCAAGCATGTTAAAAAAAAAAATCGTTTTTTTTTTTTTTTTTTTTTTTTTTTTTAAGTGTTTTGCCAAACATGAGTTAAGTATACTATACAAATATGTTCACTAATGTCCTACGATGATTTTGGAATGTACGCTGGATGCACTTTTTTTTTTTTATAAAATCTATGTCCGTAACCCTAGCCTAACCCTAGGTGTATTTTGCTTTTAAAATAAATTGCCTGCCTGCCAACTGTTAGCTGGCTGTCAATTGCCAGCTGGCTGCCAACTGTTAGCTGTTAACAGGCTGCCAGCTGGCTTCCAACTGTTAGCTGGCTGCCAATTGCCAGCTGGCAGCCGTACACAAGGCGGCTGCCAAAGGTCGAGCTAGGCTCTTCATGGCTAAGTTTAAAGTGGCTGCCAACTGTTAGCTGGCTGTCAATTGCCAGCTGGCTGCCAACTGTTAGCTGTTAACAGCTGGTTGCCAACTGTTAGCTGGCTGCCAATTGCCAGCTGGCAGCCGTTCACAAGGCGGCTGCCAAAGCGGCTGTATACTGTCAACTGGCTGCCAATTGCCAGCTGCCAATTGTCAGCCGGCTGCCAATTGCCAGCTGGCTGCCAACTGTTAGCTGTTAACAGCTGGTTGCCAACTGTTAGCTGGCTGCCAATTGCCAGCTGGCAGCCGTTCACAAGGCGGCTGCCAAAGCGGCTGTATACTGTCAACTGGCTGCCAATTGCCAGCTGCCAATTGTCACCCGGCTGCCAATTGCCAGCTGGCTGCCAACTGTTAGCTGTTAACAGCTGGTTGCCAACTGTTATCTGGCTGCCAATTGCCAGCTGGCAGACGTTCACAAGGCGGCTGCCAAAGCGGCTGTATACTGTCAACTGGCTGCCAATTGCCAGCTGCCAATTGTCAGCCGGATGCCAATTGCCAGCTGGCTGCCAACTGTTAGCTGTTAACAGCTGGTTGCCAACTGTTAGCTGGCTGCCAATTGCCAGCTGGCAGACGTTCACAAGGCGGCTGCCAAAGCGGCTGTATACTGTCAACTGGCTGCCAATTGCCAGCTGCCAATTGTCAGCTGGATGCCAACTGTAAACTGGCTGCCAATTGGCAGCTGGTTGCCAACTATAAAGTGCCTAAATCTGCATTTTCCCGTTTCGGACTGCATATTCCCGTTTCGGACTGCATATTCCCGTGCAAAACCCTAACCCTAACCCTAACCCTAACCCTAACCCTAACTCATCAATTGCCGTCTGATAGAGCAAATTGCCCCTGTTTCGCAAAGGCCACCATTGAGCAGAATGCCCCTGTTTCGCAAAGGCCACCGTTAAGCAAATTGCCCCTGTTTCGCAAAGGCCACCATTGAACAAATTGCCGCTATTCATCAAATGCCATTGTAGAGCAAATTGACAAACACTGAGCCATGTCCTATCACAGCGTTGCAGACAGCCTGGCAGACAGCCTGACAGACAGACAGACAGACAGACAGACAGACAGACAGACAGACAGACAGACAGACAGACAGACAGACAGACAGACAGAATAAACCACAGGAGGCAAGCATGTTAAAAAAAAAATCGTTTTTTTTTTTTTTTTTTTTTTTTTTTTTTTAAGTGTTTTGCCAAACATGAGTTAAGTATACTATACAAATATGTTCACTAATGTCCTACGATGATTTTGGAATGTACGCTGGATGCACTTTTTTTTTTTTATAAAATCTATGTCCGTAACCCTAGCCTAACCCTAGGTGTATTTTGCTTTTAAAATAAATTGCCTGCCTGCCAACTGTTAGCTGGCTGTCAATTGCCAGCTGGCTGCCAACTGTTAGCTGTTAACAGGCTGCCAGCTGGCTGCCAACTGTTAGCTGGCTGCCAATTGCCAGCTGGCAGCCGTACACAAGGCGGCTGCCAAAGGTCGAGCTAGGCTCTTCATGGCTAAGTTTAAAGTGGCTGCCAACTGTTAGCTGGCTGTCAATTGCCAGCTGGCTGCCAACTGTTAGCTGTTAACAGGCTGCCAGCTGGCTGCCAACTGTTAGCTGGCTGCCAATTGCCAGCTGGCAGCCGTACACAAGGCGGCTGCCAAAGGTCGAGCTAGGCTCTTCATGGCTAAGTTTAAAGTGGCTGCCAACTGTTAGCTGGCTGTCAATTGCCAGCTGGATGCCAACTGTTAGCTGTTAACAGGCTGCCAGCTGGCTGCCAACTGTTAGCTGGCTGTCAACTGTCAGCCGCACATAAGGCCTAACCACAGCCCTATAGCGTCCTCATCAAGCAGATTGCCCCTGTTTCGCAAAGGCCACCATTGAGCAGAATGCCCCTGTTTCGCCAAGGCCACCGTTAAGCAAATTGCCCCTGTTTCGCAAAGGCCACCATTGAACAAATGCCGCTATTCATCAAATGCCATTGTAGAGCAAATTGACAAACACTGAGCCATGTCCTATCACAGCTTTGCAGACAGCCTGACAGACAGCCTGACAGACAGACAGACAGACAGACAGGCCTCAAGACGGTAGGCAATCACGGTCAAATACCGGCGTTGCCTGTATCGACATACGCAGGCGATGCCGTCAGTGGCAGGCGCTGCCTGTACCGATTCATAAATTTATCGATAGGTTAAATCATCGTTTTTATTGGAAAAAATTAAATGTTTGTTGTTAATTAAGACTATATTCATTAGAATAAAAAATATTAATTTGAAAGAAATAATATTTAAATATAAAAATATATAATTGCATGAACAGCTACTACCACGTCTGCGTGTCTTCAATTTGTCTATGAAATTTTACTGCGGACAATTTCGAGGGAATAATTGTTGTATTTAATATCTATTTAAAATGTGCGATAATGATCATGTTGTTTTGAAATTACTAACAAAAGCTGATAATAACAGTATACAACTTGCTATGATTAAAAAGACCCGTCAAATAATGTATCGTCTGTGCAATTTACGCTTTTAACTTCTATTTAACACTTTGTCATACCGCATGTACCGATTGCTTAGTGTTGCAATCTTTCTAAGCATTTTGACATTAAATCAACATCATTGAAATTAAATTAACAAGGTACTTTTCAATTCAATTTACCTTATTTCAACATATAAAAGTACAAAAACTGCTACTTTTCCACTCCTATTGACTATCCTATTTATAAACAAGAACATTGCAAATTTGCGGGCTCGTGTACATATCCACAAAGAACGCTGGGTGCATAAAAAATGAGATCTATGTATATTTAGATTGTTTTCCATGTTTCACGCGTATGCGCCATGGTGTTTTACTGCACCCAACTGTTCATAGACCGGAAGGGCGGTAAAGATCATAAAGCACCGCTTACAGATAGTGATCTTAAATTCTTTAAAGGGTCATATAAAAATTGGTTGACGGGAAATATGTCAGCTTAAGGCTGTATTGTGTTTGGTACTGAAATGACATGCTGCTGTTAGGAATGTTTTTAATAACCCCATTGAAAATATGTGCATGCAGTTATAATTGGTCGTAATTTAAAACAAAATATTGTTGTTGGTGTTTGAAACATTCTGTCACATAAGTTTTCCCAATTTTAAGGCTATCTTTTTATTTCAGTTTAAGATAAAAAAAATAGTTTCACCCACTGATCACCATAATTAATAATGTTCACGAGTAAGAATGTAAGTTATCATGTTCGCGAGTGAAATATATTTTGAATATTTCTTATGTATTTCAAATGTTTTTTTAAGAAATTGAATCCATTTACCAGTGCTGTGTGACATGATGTTCATCACGTCATGATAATTATGGTATTTAACTGTGAAATGCATGACAGTTCAAGACTTCTTTTATATCTAATAACGACTTAACAGTTATCTATTATGTAAATATTGATAAAGTTACGTATCTTTACCTCAAGTAATTTTGCGATGAATGTTTTATTGTTCATATCTCATATATTTTCACATTAAAGTGTAACTCCGTAACAGTGAAGGATATAAATGAGTGAGTAAGTGATACGAACAGAACGAACGAACGAAAGAACGAACGAAGATGGATGGATGACAGACGGATGAAACCAACGAACGATCGAACGAAAGAATTAATTAATATACTAATTAATGAATGACATTGTACATTGTATCCTAGCAAAAGTGCAACTGAAACCTTCAGTATTTTATTTTTGTAAATTAACGCCATTTCAAACATTACAAACCTCCATGTTTTTATTTAGACGCGATAATGATGCACAAGATTTCATTTGATTCATGTCTGCCAATCGGACTGAAAAAACAGTACTTGTCATTTTATAGCTAAAAAGGACGTGTTTGGTATCAAAATTCTTAAAATGTGCTCAAGCTCTATATTATAATTGAATAAAACATGTGGTTTTAAATGAAATCCGAAAAGTACAAAACATGAAGTTTAAGTTGAATTGTGTCGGAAACTAAAGAGATTGGTAAGCCCCTCCCCCAATCGAACCGGCAGACCTTTCTTTTTTGAATCTTCTCTCTGATTGGCTGAGGGCAATATTCTGTCAAATTGCGATTTAATTAGGTAGTCACGCCCATAAAGTTATACGTTCGCGGCATATCCTGTCCCCTTTTATGGCCCTTGTGACACCATATGCACAATCAACTAGTGTATATTTTAGCTGACTACCTTAATATATAAATAAGAGTTAAATTTCATATCTTTAATTGTAAAAGAAATATCAAGGAATTTATCAATATCTTTTCGCAAACAATACAAATTGAATGTTTAGCAGTAAAATAAACATATTCAATTTTAGCATTAAAAAGGAAACCAAAATTTATGATTTTCCGTTTGAACGTAAGATGGCAATGCAGTATACACCAGAGCCCCGAAATTAAACTTTGTTGAATCCGGTTAAATCAAAATACTTCTACATGTTATTTCCAATTTAGTTCAACTAAAAACAAAAGGTTAATGAAAATAAAGACTCCCCCAAAAAATATTACTAATTCTTAAGTGAATGATTTTCTATTTCATAATATGTTTTTGCAAGCAGTTGAAAAATCGACGTATACAGAATTCATGTTTTACGATCATTTTATTTCTTAATATTAAGCCGATACAAGAAAATTAATATACTCTGTATAAAATTATATTTTCTATGCCAATAATATATGTAATCGCATGGATTGTTTACAATTTGAGGGTGCTAACTAGAAGATATGATTCTACGAGGATAATGCTTACTAAAGATTGAATTACCCACACTAACAACACATCATTCAAAGAAAATAATCAATTGTACAATTAACTTTAATTAAATGTCGCTCATTGTCAGTATCTGTGAATAGAAAGGTGTTTAAACATAATTACATGTATGAATAATAACTTTGAAATAAAAAATTCAATTTGTTTGTTTATTTGCTATAAACATGTAATTTGTTTCTCAACAATAAAAGATATTGTATTGTATAATATAAAATAGATAATTGATGCACTTAATTTGTTATTCACAAGTATTACAGTTTGTTGTAAAAATATAAATTATCTTTTAATACATTAATCTTTTAAATCTATTAATGTTTTGTTGATATCATTATTCTGTTCATTAAAGTTAATTACAGTCGAAACTCGATAGCTCGATATTTTAGGGATCGGCCAAAATACTTCGAGCCTCGAGAATATCGAGCCAAGCGGGATTGTTTACAGAATGTTATTTTTGTATTAATTACAAAAAGTGTTTTTTACAGCGTTTGTTATTTGCTACGCTATATCCGTAACATGACTTATTCGATACTTAGAAAATATCATTTTGATTTGTTTTTATTTATTATAAAAATACATTTATGCGAAACAACAAACAAGCAATTTTAAACAGTGGGTAACACAAACATAGCTTATAAGCTGTATCTAAAGGCTTAGAAATTTATAGATGGATAACAATTAGAGACAGAACTTAAAGTGATGGCATGTTTATTCAAACTGTAAAAAACATTTAAATTTGGTAATAACTATTATACCAGTCAAGCAATTTTAATCGATTCGCACGCAAACAAACCAAGGTGTGAGATTCTTAACTGAACCCGCGAGAATGACATCAACCCAAGCAAATATTTCCCACAAAGTGTGAAATTCTTACTTGGGACCGCGAAAATGACTTCGAGCGTGGAGAAATATCGACCCTCAAGTTATCGAGCCATCCGATCGAATTTTATATGGACAAAGAGTAAAAAAAAATCGGTCCTTTTAATCTGGTTCGAGCCAACGAGGATATCGAGCCATGAGATAACGAGTTTCGACTGTATTAAATAACACCTGCACAACATTTAATATTTTTTGTTTGTTTTTCTTTTATTTGCTTTAAAGTATTTCTCAAAAAGTATCATTTTTTAATTGTTATTGAATATTTTCTAAAAACATTCTGTATTACATTGTTTTGATTGAGTGTTTTGGGTATAATATTTGTGTCCAGATGTTCAAATTTCCTATGTTTTTTCAGGTGAAAATGTCAAGTAACGTTGTGTATTTCAATTACTGCATGACACTTGAGCCTGACAAATCACAACAAGTAAGTTTTAATAAAAACGGTTTATTTTATGCTGATATAAGATATGATTAAGAATTCGTTCTGATATGTTTTATCAAATTTATTGTCTATGTGTTGACCGAAGATCTCTGCCAAAAGTTTGCAACAAGATTGGAATATATTATCAATTTAAAACGGTTGAGTTATATTTATTGATTATCGAATATTATTAAAAAGTCGTAAATTATTCATATAATGTATCTCAGACATCGTTTAATTAATTCATCCAAAATAACATTATACATAAATAGTACAAAATGTCATTATTTCGAGCTAGTGTAATATTTAGCCCAGACCAGTGTTGGATTCGAAACTATGACTCTTCGGGAATGTTTGAAATAGACTAGAAGCTACTAAGATTTGAATTTCTGAAAAAAAAAGAAGATTGTTTAGCTATTAAGTTAATTGACCGCGAACCTCTGTTTTCACACGATTTTATTTATTAACTATTTTATTTAAACTTTATCTTTAAATTATGAAATAACATGCGTTTCTCTATAATTTTCAAAAGAGAATCAATCTGGTTTATCTACCTGGGACGGCAATGCCGGGTTTTGCAGACATAAGTGTCTTGAAGACATAGAAATAAAAGAATGCATGATTTGTTTGAATTATGGCTAATCTTTATATTCAGAATGAACATCTTTAAACTCTGAAATAGCATACATTTCTCTATAATTTTGAAAAGAGATTTAATTTGGTTTGTCTGTCGGGGCGGCAATACTGGGTTTTGCACATGTCTCTTGAAGACATTCATACAAATCAAAGAAAATGCATGATTTGTTTGAATTCTAGCTAAATATTTTAATCTTTTAAAGATTCTGAAATAGCATGAATTTTTTTAATCTTGTAAAGAGATTGAATTTGGTTTGTCTGCCAGGGACGGAAATGCCGTGTTTTGCAGACATAAGGGTCTTGAAGATATAAATAAAAACCAAAGAAAATGCCTGATTTCCTTAAATTCTAGCTAAGTATTAAATGTTATATTTAATAAATTCTGAAATAGCATACATTTTTCTATAAATTTGAAAAGACATTCAATTTGGTTTGTCTGTCTGGGACGGCAATTCCGGGTTTTGTAGACATAAGTGACTTGAAGACATAAAATAAAAGAAAATACATGATTTGTTTGAAATCTAGCTAAATATTATACCCAATCTTTAAACACTGAAATAGCATACATTTCTCTATAATTTTGAGTGAGATTCAATATGGTTTGTCTGTCGGGGCGGCAATACTGGGTTTTGCACAAAAATGTCTCTTAAAAACAAAAGAAAATGCATGCTTAAAATGCAGCAGTTTATGGGCTGCTTATCACGTCATGGGACACAGAAAGCTAAAAATCCACTAGGGTTATATAATTGACAAGAAAAGAAACTGTCAAAACACAGTTTGTCATAAAAAAGAAAAACATCCAATTCAGACATGAATTCACTAGCTAATAAACTTATCCTAAGCATATTTATGATTTAGCCTTCTCCGTAAAGAATAATCATTTTTACATCGAAATGACACAACAATCTTACCGGTTATTCCAAATTGTAGCAAATTAAAAATATACATACTATTGGCTGAGTTTCGCCAGAGTCGCAATTACAGATGATATTTCGATTAATTCTACTGCTGCCTTGAGCGCCTGAAATGAACCCGATGATACGCGGACGAAACGGTCTAAAATAAAACCGGTTAATTTACTTCAACTTTCGGTTTGACTTTTGAAGTATTAATTTGATATACCGAAGCATCAGGCTCATTTTTTACACTGCTAAGTTCCGTATAACACGATTAAGCTAATCAACTATATATACATTCTATTACAATTTGTCTGATACTGAACTTTTTTGTTCTGAACCTTCTATTATTTGGAACCGGTTAAAGAACATTCAAATTTAAGCACGTTATTAGTTAATGTTAGTGCGCAAGATGAAAGTGTCGGTCCATCGACACGAACACGGGTCCATATAATACGGTTCAATGATAATCAACGACACATGTCTCGGTTTATTAACGAGACAATACAGTTACCTGTATGCGAGTCACAATATTATTATGAAATGATTTGCTTACAACAGTACCTCAATTACGCTACCATACACCAAGTATATATAGTTTTGTAAGTTTTGACATAGTCAATATCGTATAAAAGATATGTAGGTGAGTTTGATGAAAAGTCACAATGCATGTGTTGTATTTGTTATAGTAATGTATATGTGTACAGATAGTATTTGGTACAATAATACAAGTGAAATCAAGCCTAGCAGAAACAAAAATCCAATTTTTTCTTGACACGATACATAGCAATATAAGATAGAAGAGGGCAGTTGTTAACAGTTTGTTCATTGTAGCAATTAAATGAAAACGATTTTCAGCCGCCGGTTGGTCATTCATTTACCTGAAATAAAAAAATAAAATCAATTTGTACAGCGTACTATAAAAATGGGAAAAAAACTTATATACGCATTATGATGAATTTCTCCAAGATCCTTTTTTAATCATACTCTTCGTTAAAATAAAAAGCATTACATAACCACATGAAAAAGATCTGATGCTGTCTATTCTTATCCTTTTGTAACCTATCAAAGAAGTATATATTTATCAAATTGTATGCCAGTAGTTTCCCTGTGTGATTATATCCCAAATATCACATACTATACCTTTAAGCTGGCTACTTGCTATATTTCTGCTGAATACCATAAGCGATTTGTTTAGATAAAATTAACGGTATTCTTGTCCTAAAATTTCACAGAACATGGCGTGATGAAACTTCAATATACAAACTGGTGCTAAGTACGCGTCGAGGGTGTTACATCTGCCGTTGTACTGTCAATGCCCTTTTAATGTCAAAACTGTGAGGATCTAATTTAAAATTTCATTTGTATTAACGCTTCTTTGTTCCGCAAAAGGATCTTTCCTCCTTATAAATGCATAAAATTAAATGTCTATAATCGCTACAAGAAAGCTTGTATTCTAAGTAAATTCTTAATGCAACATTCATAACAGCAGAACGAACACCATCGACAGAACAACACCTGGAAGTGTCGATGTGATCATATGTGAGTGTACACATTAATAACATTTGGCACTAAAGTATATGTTTCTTTCTTGTTATATCATAATTTCGTAATAGCACGGGTTTCTAAAAAAAACAACAAGTATATTACAAATGTATAAAAGGATTAAGCTCACCCGACATTTTGTGGTAACAATCTCATTTTTCTGAGGTTTGTGACATTAAATGTTTCAAGTGTAAAACCAAGATTAAGGAATGTAATGAGATACCTGATCGAGGTATGCATCATTGAAGGTAGATGTTAATAAATGCTCAAAGGAATAGTGAATGTCGATAAAAAAAATATTATCGAATGTAGCCTCCATATTGTTTCTTTGTATGCACGTAGCTCAATTTGAAATCCTGCTATTTTTATATCACATGTTAAGCTGAAATATTGTAAAAAAAATATTTATATTATATCAAGCAAGTCGGTAGTATGCATACGATTAAAAACTATACTATACGTTACCATCTTGTGTATTGAAGCAGTAATACGAAGTATTTTATCCTAAAATAAAATGAAATTTCTTGATCTGCAAATTTGATAATTACAATGTTGTTTTAAAGCAGCTAATGCATGTACATGTAATGGCTATCTGCAGTTCCCGATGACAAAACTGTAATTTGAAAATGACACGTTTAAAGAACCATTTCCTTATGTTTTTGTACATACAACTGTACTTTTTAGTTTGCAAGTATATGTGCAGTTTCTTAAAATTTGAATAATAGAAAGGTATATAACCAATTGTATTCTGTTGGAAGCAACATTCATGTTTCTTCACTGACCTCTCTGTAACTTGAGTCTGATTTGATCCACGTCTTTGTCGAATGTGCAGCCAGTGTCTGAATCCCTCTAGCAAGCCCGCCAGTACAATCACGACCAACATTTATACCTGCAGCACAGGTGTATGAGATCAACATTGAGAAAAGCAACAAGGTACACGACAAAACACAACAAAAATGCTGTAAAGGTCACTCCGTGTGAGACGTTCTAAGCTCAGGCTCTAATTTTCGTATTTCATATTTTAGGGTATGTTCGAACAACATTTGTTAAATATCCAGTTTAGGGTTAGTTTCGGCAGGTTGGTTGTGCTTAACCTATTTTGTTTTATTCATCATTACTGTAAATACATACAATAACAAGCAATACAATACTTGAAAGGAAAGGAATTAGAAATATACTATTGGTAATTGAAATATACTAGTACTTCAAAGTGTTTCCAGACAACCATATAACACGCCTAGTTTTACCAGTCACTGATTGTACAGCCTGTTATTGATAAGAGTAAAGATAATTAAATCAAAAAGAAACTTACCGCCTCCTGTAGAAATCTTCACATCTTTTCAGATGAAATCATCTTGTGTGATAAATGTTAATACTGCAATAATAAATATGTAACTATCAACATGCTTGTTAAACATCGCTTATGTCATGCATTATTTATACAAAAACAAACCTTGACTTTACTTTCGTATGTTACCGAGTGCATTGTTAAATGAAATACTTACATTCCAGAATAACCCATGACGATGTACGATGTTAATATGTTTTAAGCCGAATGTTAGGACAACGTTCTTCATTTAGAGTGGTTTATGAGCAACACCGGTTGAAAGTACAGGACCGTTAATATGAATGCCGCCTTCTTTATTAGATTATCATACATCTCTACTCAACAATATTCATTTATAGGTCAACAACAAATTAATTCCGGACTATTTGTCAAACCATTCCCCGAAAACAAATAAAAGCGTTTCAAATCAGCATTATTAGTGTAAATAAGATAATCATAGATAATAACATGGCAAACCCCGCTCGCAAGAGGAAGTTTCAAGTTACGTTTATTTTGAATAGGGTGGTAATAAAGAATGAATGCCTCTCTGAAAATAGCTATTCAATAATCCACGTCTATTCTATTATCGATGTAAAATACAGTTAAAATTTAATCGATAGTTAAATGTCAGTTATGTTCCCTCTTTAGTTGAAATGCAGCATATCACATTTGCTTTTAACAGAATGCTATTACTTTGTAAAAGGTAATCCGTTTAGGCTTAACTATTACTTGAATTAAACATATTGATATTAATTGAGGCAGTAATAAATAACGAATATTAAGTATTTCGTAACAGTTACTTAAGAATCATATAGCTGTAATCAATCGATCAATGTTCAATGTTTATTTTATACTGCTTTAGTAAATAGAAGGGCACGAATGCGATGATACAAATACAATTTTACCGGCATTACTATATACTTTCAATTGGACAATGCTGCAGGTGATAGTGTGAAAATAGAAAAAAAAGTTTTTTTTATAATTGATGATAAGGTGTGCTAGAGGTACGTACTACTGACCTTAACGCATCGGTTTTCAGTAAATGAAATTGTTTATTAAATCAACTGTCAGTGTTTAAAGGGTCGGTTTGTCTTTTTGAGCACTCTAATAAACGAGCTTTTGGGTTCCATCTCCTCCTGGGTGAGCGGTGTATAGTGATAAAGGTTTCCACCTCTCATAAACGTTTTCCTCCAAGGCGAACGTAGTCTAGTGATACTGGTTTCCGCCTTTCATAAACGTGGCTGTGGGTTCCATTCACATCCAGGGTGAGCGTTGTCAAGTGATACAGTTTTCCGCCCCTCACAAACTACCAAACGACCTATTGGGTTCCATTTCCTGCCGGGTGAACGTCGTCAAGTGGTACAGGTTTTTTTCCGCCTTTCACAATAGTTGATGTGGGTTTCATTCCCTCCATGGTGAACGTTGTCACGTGATACATGTTTCCACCTCTCACTAACGAGGATGTGGGTTTCATTTCCTGCAGAGTGAACGTTGTCAAGTGGTAGAGCATTCCGCCTCTCACAAACGATAGTTTGGTTCCATCCCCTGCTGTGTGAGCGTTTGTCAAGTGATACAGGTTCACGCTTCTCACAAACGAGCTTTTGGGTTCAATTAATTGTATGGTGAGCGTTGTCTAGTGATAAAGGTTTCCGCATTTTACAGACTTGGTTGTGGATTTCATCCCTTGCATGGTGAACGTTGTCACGTGATACATGTTTCCACCTCTCACTAACGAGGATGTGGGTTTCATTTCCTGCAGAGTGAACGTTGTCAAGTGGTAGAGCATTCCGCCTCTCACAAACGATAGTTTGGTTCCATCCCCTGCTGTGTGAGCGTTTGTCAAGTGATACAGGTTCACGCTTCTCACAAACGAGCTTTTGGGTTCAATTAATTGTATGGTGAGCGTTGTCTAGTGATAAAGGTTTCCACATTTTACAGACTTGGTTGTGGATTTCATCCCTTGCATGGTGAGCGTTGTCTAGTGATACAGGTTTCCGCCTTTTACAGACGTGGTTGTGGATATCATCCCTTGCATGGTGAGCGTTGTCTAGTGATACAGGTTTCCGTTTTTTACAGACGTGGTTGTGGATATCATCCCTTGCAGTGTGACCGCTGTCAAGTGATACAGGTTTCCGCCTCTCACACAAAACTTATAGGTTCCATCCATGGCAGGCTGAAAGTTGTCATGTAATACAGGCTTCCACCTCTCACAACAAGTTTGTGAGTCCCATCCCCTGCAGGATGAGCGCTGTCAAGTGATACAGGTTTCCGCCTCTCACAAAAAAACTTGGGTTCCATCCCTGGCAGGGTGAGAGTTGCCATGTGAAACAGGCTTCCGCCTCTCATAACAAGCTTGAATGTCCCATTCCCTGCAGGGTGAACGTTTTCAAGTGATACAGGTTTCCGCCTCTCAGAAAAAATAAACTTATAGGTCCACTCACTGGCAGGGTGAGAGTTGCCATGAAATACAGGCTACCGCCTCTCACAACAAGCCTGTGGATCCCATCC
>NC_069134.1:55420700-55603200 GCF_026914265.1 Mya arenaria
ACAACAACAGATAATACAGGGCTCGATCTCATAACTGTTGACGTCCCGAAGGAAAACGCTATATTGCCCCGTTTTTGTTGCCATTAACAAATAGGGGATTCATTTACATTATTTTAACAATCCTTCTTATCATAATAATGCTTTAAAGGTATTTACACATATACTGATTATTCCAATATATATATATATATATAGTAAAATTAATTATTGTATAACCTTGTACTATTTTCAAAGTGGAATACAATCCCATATAATTGCGATGAATATGTATTACGTATAGGATTAACGCATTCATTCGTAGATGTCAGACAGAGCGTAAACGTACCAAAATCGTTTTGATATGTTACATTTCTTCTGAACTTGGCACTCCTACTCCTTCTAGCGTACCTAACGTTATGGATGTTAATTTAATCAACGGTGAATCAATACCGTAGTCTTTATGATCCTGGCAAATACTGGCTATGAATATGTTAAGGTTATCCGGTTAGCGCAGTGGTTAGTGCATTCGCTTCTCACAAAGGTCTCCTAGGTTTGATTTCCGGCCCGGGCGCGTCTGTTTGGTTTGTGCTCACCAAGCTGGACACATTTCTGCGTGTTCTACAGTTTCTCCCACAATACAATAACAAATAACGAATATATATATATATATATCGTAAGCCCTATAATATAAAAGGACTGTCATGGCTCAATGTGTAAACTCGGAATATAGCGACTTTGTTTAAGATAAATGTATAGCTTATCGTTTATTTGTACAGTGAGATTGCGTGACTTGTAAATTTCTCCATTTTTAGATTACTTTTAAGGAATATTTATAACAGCGCGATTCTTTCAAATACAGAAGGTATGCGCGCCGGCTTAACTCCCTCTGAGGGCCACGTTGTTGTGGTCGTTTAGGTAAGTGTAAGGCTGATGGTATTTACATATAAATGAACTGAGGAGTGTCCAAATTTCCTGATGTAGGGAAAACTATCGATGCTGAGTTGTTTTGTGGATGACAAAAGCTTAGCACGCATAACTATTATTGACCAACTACGTATTATTAACTACTATCCCAATGGCTTACATCAACCTTTTCGAAATGCATCAATTGAACACGGCTTGTACTGTACAATTGATATCATAATCAGTGCTTAAGTTGCGAAATAGAACAAGTTTTGCTTTTATGGAATGCCCAATTTTAATTCCAGAATATAAGTATTAACTAAATTGTACGCACTAGTACCAAACGTAACCTCTGATAAATTGTATAGATATTTTATATGTATTTTGTCATACTTCATCCAATTCTGTGGCATAAGTATTCATACTGCTTTTTTCTTAATGAATTTAGCGACCTACAATACTCACTTTGGGACACTGTATTGTGCCTCGATGTTGATGACCAGAGACAAACGGCGATCTTTACATACGTATAGGACATAATGACCAACGGAATTAAGAAGAAGACGACGATCAGGAACATGTTAAACTCCATCTCGATATTCTCGTCACGTGGCCCGCACACTGTCAGCCATGGTCGCAGGCTTTCTGGAATCTATCCAATCAAGAAAGACTAACACTTACATGAACTTTTCATTGTCTTGTATGTTTTGACATGCAATCTGTTTTCGGACGGAAAGTTTAACTTTGTGCATTTCTTCCATCAGCAGGACAACTTTGAGTAAAATAATCGAAACAAACGCGCCTAAATACAGCAAACATTGACACACGTCATATAAAAGACAATTCATTACTTTAGAGTGCTATGTCGATATATTGAGTACTTACTATTGTTTTGATTTTTTCGTAATTTATCAGCCACGTCTTCAGTTTCTTGTGATAAAATTGATATATAGATTGCAAACAATGTATCTGAACTTTAACACCTGCTTTACCGATCGATAAAATTGTGCAGATATAAAGATTAGGACCACTAAGGAACCGTGTGTATATCCCTCATTAAGTAGGGGTCGTGCACTTATATAAGGGTTAAACTAGAATTGTAAGGGTTATTCTATTTTAAAGAGTTCATGATATCCAGTGATTATATCAACAACAACAACAACAACAACAAAAATCTACTATCGATTAGGTCCGGGAAGACATTTTCCAGCAATTGTACAGCACATTGCGCTAAGAAAAAAATCATACCTCACTATCATGCACAAGGATCATGTTGTAAAAATCCACGGAGGGCGTAGCGAGAGACACGATCCAAATGGCGGCTAAGATTGGCTTCGTCTTGAAATACGATCCGTGGTGGCGTAGCGGATGACAGATCGCCATGTAACGCTCTACAGAGATAAACGTCAACGTCAGCACTGACACAAACACGGACACGCGCTGAAAACACAGAACAACGTTTACGTACTTTATCAGAACAGATCGTCATGTAGCGCTCTACAGAGATAGACGTCAACGTCAGCACTGACACAAACACGGACACGCGCTGAAAACACAGAACAACGTTGACGTACTTTATCAGAAGCATCAAACGTGTTAAAATGCATCATTAAACTGAGGACAATATCAAGGAAAATATTCACTGACATTCACCCTGAAACAACACAACAACAACAACAACAAAAACAACAACAACCACAACGACGACGACAATTTTAATTTTATTTTCAAGTTTATTTTAAGTTTCAACTGTTATATCTTGCTAAGATGTCAGCCTTAATAACGAACATTGAACCCAATCGACATCTTGTATTTACTTTGAATTAAGTGGAATAAGTCTTTAGCAAAAATGTCTACTGAGTTTTAGAAATATGATTAGCGAATGAACCCTGAAGTATATCAATTCAAATTTGTACAGCTCTAATAATTATAGTAAATTGCTGTTTCTCATCCTAGCGAAACACGCAGTTAGTAAAATTAATTATTGTATAACCTTGTACTATTTTCAAAGTGGAATACAATCCCATATAATTGCGATGAATATGTATTACGTATAGGATTAACGCATTCATTCGTAGATGTCAGACAGAGCGTAAACGTACCAAAATTGTTTTGATATGTTACATTTCTTCTTAACTTGGCACTCGTACTCCTTCTAGCGTACCTAACGTTATGGATGTTAATTTAATCAACGGTGAATCAATACCGTAGTCTTTATGATCCTGGCAAATACTGGCTATCAATGTGTTAAAGTTATCCGGTTAGGGCAGTGGTTAGTGCATTCGCTTCTCACAAAGGTCTCCTAGGTTTGATTTCCGGCACGGGCGCGTCTGTTTGGTTTGTGCTCACCAAGCTGGACACATTTCTGCGTGTTCTACAGTAATTATGTGTATGGCAAGACATTTGCACACTTTCGTGAATCGAAATCTTATTCGATAGGTGTAAACGATGTCAAATTATAATCTAATTAAGACCATTTGAATATGCAAATCAGTGAAACAAAACAAATTGTAGAATTAGAAGTATAACAAATGTACAATTTGTAAACATGATAGATCAATCATTTGAAGTTGAGTATTTATTTTTCTTATTTTAAAAGCCTTACATGACTTATTTTATACTTATTTTTTCTGTTTGTAAACTACACAGTAAACGTTTCAATCCGTAATAAATACTATGTAATGTTCCTTTGTTGCATTGTGACGTCAAAATATAAAACCCCGCCAAAGAGAGTTTTTTAAAACATAACAATTTAAAACTGTTACATAAAGTGTTCTAGTTACACCTTTCTGTACTCGTATAACGACTATTTACCTAATCGCCATTTTAGAATTATTCACATTAAAAGGGTTTGGTTTCTTCGTAGTATAAACGGATTTGCTTTGTATTTTTAATTAAAATTGAAAATAAAATATATTTTGTTGATAAGAGTTGTAATTTTGGGTCAAGACAAATGGTAACATTAATTTTTTACGTAAGTATTTAAACATATAGATCAAACAAAGCACAGGCTTTAGAAAATGTTTGTTCCGACGATATGCTGAAGAAATTGCGTTTATTGAACATTGCCAGGCGACGATAATCATTCGAAAAAAAAACAGAAATTCTTCCTTGGAAATGTTATGGTTATCTCTCAGACATTTATCCGAATTCCGGTCATTCGTTCGTTATTTATATCATCCTGTTGTCAGAGTATCATTGTGGACAGTTCAATAATGATATTACTGGCAATAAAATGAACTACATTTCATGCAAGACATATTTTGAAGTAGTTTTATGAGCTTTGGGTTAAATCAGTTCGAATAAGAGATCGAATACTCAGTATTCCATATCACCATAATGATTATAAACCCTTACTTTATCCGGTCCTTCGAGATTCTTGAAAACGGAAAACCGCTTAAGCCGTTCCTAGGGGTCATTGACAATGTTTATATAAAATTGCTGTCCATGAACATTCCTAATTGAAACGATATTGCTTTGCGATTCACTCTGCTTCTGTCGGATCGCTCTTCAATATTGACAAGATTATTTTGAATTTGGCATGACCGCGATTATCATCCGAAATCAACTGTAATTGACACAATGGTGAAAACGTGTTTTTTAATCGATATGTTTATCAAGGTTGTTAAGTTGATGTTTAACAATGATACAATTAACCTGGTAGGTAAAGGGCTGGAACCATTTTGGCGCTTTAGGCCCCCGCTTGGATCAAAGGGGGTGAAGCACTCTTGTCGCAGAAGCGGAACTCTCTTTTAAGAAGCCCATTTCAGGACTCTCAAATTTGATGCAAACTTGGTTGTCAATAAAAAAAAATAATTAAGTAACAACCCACATCAACCAGTTCACTTTTTATGAGTAAAAAATAATTAAAAACATCATACAAATCCGCGAGTATGTTTACTTGGTAGTTGTTTGGACAAATTTTGTTTTAAGATCAGCTGTTAAAATGGTTCAATGATATTAAGAATATGTATGGCGAAAGTCTTTGTTGTATTGTTGAAACATTTTTAAATGAAACAAACAAACAACGTAGGACGTTCGCAAGTATCTCTCAGTGCGCATGTCTATGATTTACTTTTGACCATAATCCGAAAATAATGTGTATTAGAAAAGAACTTGAACTTGAAATAACAGCATCAACAAAAACAAGAGAAAAAAACAAAAAAACATTTATAACTTTAAACTGTGTCAATGTTCGATTGAATGTAAATATAAGTTATATATAAACGTGTCTACACATGCAGTATTTTCAAAACGAGATGAGATTGTCGATGGAAACATTAATTAAAACGAATTTATCTCAAACTTTCAGGTGCGAAAAAACATTCACTTGATTTTAATTATGGTTTTTTCATGGTAAAGGATAATGATAAAAAATAATTAAGACAGACAGACAGACAGACAGACAGAGTAGTTTATTGTCGTAAACATGTAAATAACAGTTTCTTGACAAAACATGATATGTCAAATAATAATTATTATGGTCACAATGATACATGGCAAAATAAGAACGAAAAGAGAAAAACAAATAAACACAGATAAAACATAATATTGCTTATTATTTTATACAAATGGTAAATATCTAACTAAATGTAAATGCTTAATATATGCAATACCAGGATAATAGGGATTTGGGAGGCTAATGTCATAAATTTTTATGTAGGCTAGATCATATTATTGATCACAGAATTTCTTATTAAGATCATCTTATGCACCTATTTTAACTTACCACATAACATGATGTTAATGACTGAAGGTAATTTGGTTGATTTTTATGGTTCAACAAAGCTTACAGTCCTTTGAAACAAAGCCTATATGAAAACACGGAACGCTCGTTAAAGCGTGGAAATTAGGTGGGAACAGAATTTCTACGTGATTTCCTGCGTAAACACAATTGAAGCGGTAAATTACAGACAGGGAACACTGATTGGCCTCCAGACGACTGTCTCTGAAAAAACCCAGCCAGGAGCGTATATGTGTATCATTATATCTATAGGCAAATGTAAAAAAGAAGATAAATAGTAGAACAGCTAGAAAAGCTATGATACTCAGTATGCAAATGACTTTGAATCGGAACACCGCGGCCGTTATCCAACGGATGACCACCGAAGAATATTGGTCTTTAAAAATGTCCACAATATCAGCGCCAACATTGAAAACGTCTAGGGACTTATTTTAATGTTTAACGGAATTGAAAATGAAGCATGTCCTTGTTTCTTTAAATTAAAATTGTATTTCAATTATTTAAAAATGTAATTAAGACACAAATCAAAGTCATTAATTTCAGCACATTGTTAACTTTACAAAATGGGTCTACTTAGCGTACTTCGTATCACCGGCGACTTCATCACATTTTCGTATATCTTGAAGCCTTTTTACGAGGTCTATCCAAAGGCCTGTTAGTTATTGCCAAGATGTTACGATTATAATGTATGGGTCAGTTTAAACATTTGTCCATCGGTGCCGGGAATGACATTCTGAACTGTTGCCCTCGGCCTTTCGGCCTCGGGTCAACAGTTCGGAGGTCATCCCCTTGACGTTTTTTAATATGGGCGCTGATATGAGAGGACAATCTGCAGTCTGGTCGGCAGTCGACGGCAATCTTTGCGCATAGCGCGCTTTTAGCGGCCTCTGGCCTAAACACCCCGTCGACTGCCGACCAAACTGCAGATTGTCCTCTCATGTACATTATATAATGTAGCAATTTGTTCCCAGTCTGGATATCAAAAAGCAATACGGGACTGTAGAGATTGTAGAGACTTGTCTAGTTATCGGTAACGCAGCGTGCGTATGTGTCAGATTTAAACTAAATAATAAGACGGTTACAGAAATGCCCATGCAACAACTGTTTTATTACCTGATTAATTTCGGAAACATCTTCAAATCGCGACATTGTTTGTTTACATCTGATATTGATTTGTTCACATCTGGTATTGATCTTGATCAAATAGACGACTGAGCACTCTAAATTTCTTCGGTAATCTCCGTAAACTAATTAAAATTACAAAATCAATACCGGAAATTCACGACGTACCTATGACTTACCTCGCGCGCGGGTAACAGTTCATACTGTTTTCCGGTCAACAGTTCAACACATTGTTTTGTTGATTTCTCTTTGTAAACCAGTCGAAAATAGTTTTAATAGAAATACATTTATAAAGCGCATCGGGTTATATAACTGATTGTGCAAATTTAGAGAGATTATCTGCAAATACAGACTGATTTCAAAAACAGCACTAAGATTCACATACAAACAATGCACATTTCACGTCATTATCATCGATACGGCTCATGGTTTGATTTGTTTTCTTTTATTGAAACACGCCGTTGTTTCAAGAAATGTTTTGTCACTATAAATAAATCGCAGCAGAGTTGCAACATGTTTTTTATCAATAGATGACTTAAAGTAGTATCATGTTTCTATAAACAAATTCCTAGTAAAGTTTTAATATAAACTTTACCTGTAGATAGACGGATAACTTGCACATAATGATCCCTAGAAACCATGACTGTATTACATCTGACACGACGGTCACCGGAAGGCATATCGAAATGACCAGAAAGTCTGCAACGGCAAGGTTTACCAGAAAGGTGTTTGTAACAGTCTTTAGTGATCTACTACGCCATACAGAGTAACAAACTAAAAAATTACCCGTAATTCCAACCACAAACACTACTAGAAATAATGTCAAAAATATCCAGTGGTGTACTTTTGGATTTATAAATTCTTTCACAAGTTTCAAAAGCTGTGCATCGCTTATGTTTTTAATTCCATCACTTGCATCTATGTCAGTGTAGTTATCGTTTGAATATCTATTTAAACTTGAATGGTTTGAAATTACATTTGTCAAATTTGATGTTTCCATGGTCACTAAAATACAATACAGTCGACGTGATGCAAGTTAGTCTAGTACTACATGTAAAATCATACACCTAATTCGCAAACAAATAGTTCAGTTCATTTTTGATATCGTTGTTCTATCAGTCTAATCAGAGAAATACGTTTGTAAATGAAGATATCCTTCGCCAACTGGTAACGCTTTTTATTCAGTCTCCATAACACGATATTCCCGTTACCCAATAACTGCCAAGTTGTGAATCACTTAGAATGAGAAACCCTTCATCCGATTATATAGGGAAAGTATTGTAAGAACACTCGCAACCGCTAGTAGCATACGGTCTGCATAAAAGCCAGAACTAAAGTCTGCAATTTCTTCGCGACATAAAAGCCTTAATGAGTGTTTGTCATTTTTTTCGGCGGGTTTTGTTTTCGTTTAGAATCGTGAACATACAAAGCGCAGAATGAAGGTAAATGCAGAATATTATTTGTGATATTTTGACGCTTTTTCAATTGGATATCGTTTATTGTTTTGGTCATTAATAATGATTTTATTATGACAACACTTTGAAATTTAAAAAGCATCAGCCTAAAGGGTGCTCCTTTTAAAGCTGAAGCTTAACTGTTTCAAAAAGAAAACAATATTAACACATATTTTTTGTAATCCTCCGTAAGGGTGTCAGTAATTTGATAATGGAGTTATTATTGAATAACCAGACACTTCTACATTTCCATCAAGAAATCCACAAAATGTGTACACAAATAAATTCAAGTTAGGTTTGTTGTTATCAAGTTTGATGCTTTATTGACATATTTTCATTCGCTTTGTTGAATTGCATTCGATTTGTTTACTTCTCCTGACAAGGTCGGTTTCATTAATTTTTTTCTTGTAATCTTCTATTCTAATGTTTGCCTCTCAAATGTTTCCTATGTCACATTCACATTTCTGATTTCTTGCGTGGTTGTATATACAGCACATACCCTAGGTAACCTATTAACAAGGGAGTTAGCGAGTGAAGAGTGTAAAAACACTGTTTCTCCAATGTCAAACACAGTTTATATAATGGTTGTGGTTTGTAAGTGTTATTTCATTACAATCATATAAACAACAAACCGTTCAGCTAGTCTTTTGAGATACAGGATTTAAATGAAATAATAAATAAATAATGAATAATTTACTTTTCTGTATTTTTTTTACATTGTATTGTTCTTTAATATTTGATATCATGTAACATTATATTCCTACATCATAATGAATTGCGATTGAATACAAACATATTAATGTTTTTTTGGTTTTTTTTTTAGGCCTTCGTGTTACACACATGGCCAGAGCAATCGTAACAACTCGGCCATCTCCTGCAAGCTTCAGGATAAACCTCGTAAATAGGCTTCAACTAATATGACAATGTCACGAGAATGCAGGCGATTCAATCCATTATTATCACGCCTACTAGTTGAACCATTCGATGCCGTAAGCAATGTACTGTAATGAAGAATTTCGTTTGTGTCTAAATTACGGTTTGAAGTAATTTGAATTCGACCGATATAGGACCGGTATAATGATACTAAGCAATGTACTGTAATGAAAATTTGGTTTTTGTCTAAATTTCGGTTTGAAGTAATTTGAATTCGACCCATATAGGACCGTTATAATGATACTACTTCTGCCCCCTAAACATCGAATATGTAACTCGACGGTCATGAACATTGAATTTAAACTATCCTTGACTGAAAGTCCTTTGGAAGCACAAGAGCAGCTTACACATAGTCATACGGTCAGTGTTAATATTTGTTAAAGTGTCAAATGAAGCTTTCTTAACTCAAATTATGTTGCATTATTATGCTTATTCAGTATCGGCGGAATTTTAATATTCAACTTTAGCCAGTATCCTATTTTATTATTTAAGTCGAAAGCATAGCATCCCCTACTAAACCGTTTAAACCACCTCTGGATATTTCTGCATTTCAGTTTGGAATTGAAAAGATATATATCAATTAACATTCAAGGGAATTGATCAGGCTTCTTTGTTTCCATTTAAGATATGATTTGAGATAATAAATTATATTAAAACTTCAAGAGCCTTAGCCGAAAGCGTGCCATATGCATATAAATTATATGTTAAGTGCCTCCACTTTTGGTATGAGGCATAAAACTTTGTGGTTTATCATTATGTCACTACTCTTTTCCATGACAAACGTTTATAAAACAACGTGTCTTGTATTGCTTATGTTAAATACACCGTAATGGTAAAAAGTATGTTCACTAGTTTAAGCAATATGATTTGCAATCAAATATTGATAATGTGTATATGTTCTTACCCCTAAACAACAGGATGATGATTCAAAACTTTGAAAAGAAATCGTGTACAAACCACGTGCTTTTGCGTCATATGTAAACATAATGTTGATGATATTTTTGAACAATATACAGCCGGACATGATTGCTCTTTCACTTATCTTGAGTTCGCCAAATTTAGATTATCCAACATGACCAATGCTTTAAAAATAAGAGCTGGATTACCTAATAAGCACTAGTTATATTTACGAAAACGCTCATTAAAGGCTATTTGGTAACTCACGCGGTAAAAACGGATAGGCAAAAAGTGCCATATTTGTTACAAACTCACGCTTTAAATGCAGGACAATTTTTGTAAGTATTTGCCTTCGTTCATCTAATATCGATGCAAATATTGAACATATTCTTATGTTGCATTGTACAGCTTTTGGGAAAATAAATCATAGTACATATATTGTCCAGCTAAAATGTCATGTTTTTATAACGTGTAATGTAAATCACTATTGCATAATTACTGTAGCTATTAATTAGTACTGATATTCCAAATGAAATATGTTTTTAATTCATTTAAAATAGATTTTTGAGAAATTGTTTGCTTTTGATATAATTGCGAATATTTCTTTGATTGGCTAACAGCACGTTAGCATTAATTGGATGTAATCATTTGATATCGATACAAACTTTAAAATCTTGTCCTATTGATCGGCACGGCCTACTATTGACAGCTCCTATGTCTGCAATAATATCACATTGAGTAGATCCTGGGACGACACATGATCATTGGTTGTGATTACGAAATGTCTCAAAAACCTTAGAACTGCAAGGCTTAATATTCATGTATCCTTGCATCTAGTGGATCAACAATGGTGAGCAAATAACATTCAATCATTTCGAATATCATACAATATATATTTTTCCTTTCCAAAATCCATCAGTTTTAAACATAAGCCAGAAAAAGGTTCTTTAATGCCCCTTTTACCTAAATGTTAACGTCAGCTAAAGAAACAAACTTAATGTACCAAACGGTTACACAATTGAATCTTTTTTATTATGACACGTATATTTTTATTAATATGTTCATTTAATGCAATGTTAAGTTTGAGTGACCGTGTTGTTATTTTTTGTTTATAGACATAAGTTTTCCATCATTTTCAATTTCCCAACGCCCAAATGCCAATTACTGGCTAGGACAGTTCAGTCATAGAGATACTCCCTCGCTTTGAATTGAAACTTTGAAGTCTAGTAGAGGTTGGCTACGTTCATCAACCGTGTTATGTCATATTATTTACTTCCATGTTTATATAAATATCAAATAAAGAAACCAAGCAATATGCCTTTATTGACCAAATATGAACCAAAATATACATAAGAGTTCATTTGAATTTGTTTCCGGCATAATTTGTTTTTGCAATTTAATTCACCAATTGTACTGTATCAGGAAACTAAACCAGTTTAAATTAAATGTTCCGCTGAGGCACTTTTCCCCGATTTAATATAATAATTGTAAAATGTTATTCCAGTAGTGCATACTGGATATCATATTAATCGTTTTTCTAGGAAACTGCCACTGGTTAGCTCAAACGTCCATAATACCTCGATTCGCTTCTAACCAAACAAAGAGTTTATTATTTCTAATATAACATTCAAACTGTAGAGATTTGTCAGTTGGTCTTATAGTACGCTAACTGTCCGTATACGTATATTTGTTTTTGTTTTAAGTTCTACGTTGTCAACGTATGTGTACAAGAATAGCGTGTAGTTGAAATAACATGTTCGAGGACTCCACCAGCATTTTGAATTGCGCCATTGCATACCATACCCCAATAAAATGCAACATGTCGAATTTTAATACTTGCATTTACATTTATTTAAATCTACATTTCTGCTAAAATAAATAGATTATTCAAGAGCATTTTCTCTTTTTTCTTTCTCTCGTTGTTCTCAACGGTGGGTAAATGAGAACAGCTATCGTAACCTAATTTTATACAACAATGAATGCGCAGATAAAATAGTTCCTTTTTTATATGTTTATTTTCTATATTTTCAAGGTCAAGTATATTATAAATACGTATTATAACTGCATTATATTTGATATTTTATCTATAGAAAAATACAACTTGAGTCATGAAAAATTAACAATAACAAGAAAAGAACAAAAATATCGCCACCTACAAAGTTCTCATTATATCTCACGATAATACCCGATAATAGCGTTTGTTAAGTCACGATCGAGTTTTCAAAGTGGAGAGAAATTCCAGTCAATTTACTTGTCGAGTGTTATTTTGAAGAATCAGTTGGTGTATGAATCATGTTGGAATACGGTGTTGGACAAATCAGCAAGTGCATTGTCAGTCATTTCTTTGGAAGTAAACATTCAATGAGGATGTAACGTCTCTGTGGAAGCGACAATAGCGGTGGGTTGGTAACGTGAACTTTCCGAAGAAGGAAAACCAGAGAACGCGAACAGACTTAGTATTGAACTGAGCTCTTTCTTATGGACGTTGCTGGGTGCACTACAATAAGGTATTGTTTCATTTCCTCGATTTCAGGTTTTATCAGATGCTTTATTTTTACGAAATGTCACTGATTCAAAATTCCGAAATAAGTCGTCATCATTGTAATTTAATATTTCTTCAACTGTTCCATCCATCATTGAAATCATCTACATTAAAATCAATCAAATTTTCGTTGCTTATTTTGTTTTAACTTCTTTACTGTAAATTACAGGTTTGCATGTTGCCAATAATTTTAATACGATTTCATTGAAAAAAAATAGTTCCGGAGTAAATATGGCCCGCCCATTGTTATTATTGCGCCCAATGACAGGACAGAAGTATCGAACAAACGCACGCGATATCGATGGGAAATGCCATTGCACTTTACACAGAAATAATGTGAAATTGATAAACAACAACCATCGTTAAGGAATGGAGTGTTAATGTAAATATAACTGGATGTTGTACAATGACAACATGTATGCGAAATCGTAACAGAATGTCAACAATGGAAATTACCACGTGCATTTGAATGAACGAAATGTTTGTATCAGAATTCAACGGAACGCTTTTGCATATACAATACTGTTTTAGTATGTATGGTTAAGATAACAGTTTAGCAATTCTCTTTCATGTATATATCATAAGGAATTGTATATTTCTTTGAAAATGCGTTGCAGTTTTGAGCATCGGTACTTCATCATTATTTCTGAAGATTTGGAAACCTAATATTACATTTCATTAGATATATGTTTAGACTCGTGTAATAACTTAATTTGCAAATACGAAGATACTTCATTTACTTAATGCATTTTGGAACTTTTTTCTTTGAGGAAGGATAATTTGATGAAGCTGAAACTTGAGTGAAAAACTTCCATTTAAAACTTGATTAAATACATGCCCCCAAAATAGTCTCTGCACATAAAGAAAGCCTTGACCACTGGGGTATGGGGGGACTGGACATATTGACTATTTTTATACAAATGTTTGCGGTGTAATTATATCTAACAAATGAGGTGTGCTATTCGATTACCTTTATAATAAAGCCGACGGTGTCTGGATGAATATTAATTTAATAACATTTTCCCATATGTCTAGGTCTTTATTAATACTTTACGGAAATTGATTTTTAAAACATGATTACGGTACTCCATTAACTCATTTACAAAGAAATATTTTTTTTTTCTTTTCCGGGTTCTCATTGCAACATTTATATCGCTTTTGCAAATATATCTGACATTCTGCTGGTATGTCAACCTTATTTCGGAGACTAAGCTTTCAACAAGGAGAAATAGCTCAGATAGTTGCGCAGCCGGCTGCAAAAATCCCTCGTAGTTTCGAATATCACCGTAACATTAATGTGTTATCAAGTATTTGTGTCATTAAAACGAAACGTCTGTTTCTTATGAAGGTGTTCATGAGTAGTGTGCACCTGAATTTTAATATCATAATACGACATTAGAATAAAAGAAGATAAACATTCCAAATAGGTGTTGGTCCTTATTACAATTGATTGATCATCAGATCATCAGTAAGGCTTATATAGCAATGCATATGAAGTTCAGAAGGTTGCTAAGATCTTGACCTTGAAGGCAGGTACACGGGTCTTATGCGAAACACGATCGAATAACATAGTGGTTACTTTTGCAAAATCATTTTAATATCCAAAAAAGAATGCGAAAATATGGACTGGACAAAATGGACGGAAAGATGGACGGACGGTGCACGTGATTCCTAAATAGGCCCCACTTCTTTTTGGGAAGGAAGGGCATGGAAATCAAATCCTACAAAGATGTTATAAACACGAGCAGTGAGTTTAATATGTTATTGCATGCATATTAATTGCACTAGATTTTCAAGTGCTCAGTATTTTGTAAATGTTCATGTGACAATAAACCATTATTATTAAACTATTACCTTTAAGGTAAGGCCCAGGGTCTTATGCTTAACACGTTCTCATATTATGATGGTTACTTCTGCCAAATCATTAGGAATAAAAAAGAGAGAAAAAATATGGACTGGACAAAAATGGGACGGACGGACGACCTTATCTGACGACGCGCATGATTCCTGTATAGCCCAATCTTCATCGTGTGTGTCGAGGCTGTGAAAAGAGAAATCATTCAAAATATAGATTGCAATTGGTCGTTGTCAGATCTACTAGGAGGCAAATACGGTCGTGCCCAGAAGTCGGATTGTGAATAACAGCTACCTGAATGCAGTATAACTTACGCTGATCAGAATATGTTTATATTTACTAATATTTTAGAATTAATAAAATGTCACTCTCACACGATTCTGTTTTAACCAAACTTCTAGCCAGTTTCTAGAGCCAGTAAAAGATTAGCATCCGAGTAAACATACAATCTGTTGACAATAACGTCACAAATTGTTCGAAACTTGTTCATCTGTAAGAACAAGCATAGTCTGAATTCTTACTGACAAAATAATAGTGTAGAATAATTAGTTAGTTATAACTAATAACTTTAAGCTCGCTTGTGACGAAAGCGAATAGCTTAAAGAATTTCTCCATTTCCTGGGAAGAAACCTTCAATGGTGTCATTTTTTGGAGGTCATGCGAATTATTCCTGGTGGGGACCGAGCCAACAACGTCTTGGGCGAGAGTAAGACACTTATGCCACTCTTCAATAAAACTTAAACTCACAGCTAATTTGTTTTGTATTTAGCAAAAAGAAACGTGTTTTTTTTAAGGATTCAATAAAATCTTACAACGATGTTCCAGACACAAGCAGTGAGTTTAAAAAATGTACTGTTGAATAATCAGGCATGTAGGTTTTTCAAACTTCCTCTTCAAGAGTAACGTTATATTGGAAATGAATTTATATCGAGTCCATAGGATACCGAATGCATGCATGACTGATCAAACGCAAATACCGTAAACCATACGTGCCTAAACATTGGTGTTGGATGTTGAGAATTTTTTTACTTGTTTTCTGAAAAAGCTTAATCACCCCAAGCTTCATTGACGATATGATACGGCTTTCTAAATTTATGCTTTTGACACAAATTAAACTTGAATAGAAAACGTTTAGATCGATATTTCATATTTGATTTAAATTAGAAAAATAAATTTAGTTTACAAATCTAAATACCTACGTCAAGCAATACCCTTCAAAACCCAAATGTATTTTATTGAATAAGATGCCGCAAGTCTCGAAGTGGATGTTCAAACTTGAACTGTCGATTTCCTGCATATTAATACAGGATTAATCTTTTCGTTTAAAAACTTCAAGAAAACTCACAACATAACACTTTTTCTTTCCAAATCAGTGTCCTTCCTGTTATGTTATCCTCGTAGCAAAATGAAAGGTCAACAGCAGTTTAAGCGGGTGTTTAGATGATGCGATTTCCTGCGTCTCGTATATTTTTATTGGTCAGAGACTACTTAATAAATCTCTATTTCATCATATTGAAAATGTGAAAATGTAAACAAAAAAAGTAGATAAAGCATGTTCAGTCTGTTTTTGAAATCACAAACTATTCATCTACAAAGCATAAAACGATGGAAAGTAGACAAAGATCTGAGATGGTATAACCATGTTTTGTTCCACTGTGTGTTAGGTAAAAGAAATAGCCCATGTTACAATGAGAAGGTACTTCCGAATATGTGTATTTTGCCATATAGCACTCACATAGGAGTGTGATTTCTATTTCGTTGCAGATTGGGAAGCGTTAGAAGTAGGTATATCAACTGAAATACACAGTCACCACTTTTATAAAACCAACAAAATGAGTGGTTTAGAGTAAAATCAGAGTTACGTATGTGTCTATGACAATTTCAATTTGTGTAATGGTTTTATTTTCAATAGTTCTGAGACTTTTGAAATGATTATTTTACGACCGTCACTATACATTTATTTTATTTTATTTAATCATATTATTTTTTTTTGCACTTAACGAGCTAAGATAGTTAAGCTTATTAAGTTAAGAATGTATCGAGGAATTGGGGTCATGTGTAGCTATATGTCATCTACCAAATATGTCCAATCGTGCTTCTGGATTCGCCCGTCTGTCTTCTGGCCAGGGGAATATTGCTAAAGGGGTTGACTAAGGATAAATAGCAAAATAGTTAATCTATGGCATTACGATACTTTCAATTTACGACTAAAACCGACTCAGATCTATATTGCGAACGTTCACGAATTAAATATTCATACAGATACGTTTTGAGTGCTGCACAATATCACGTTTTGCCTTATAAACCTTTTCTCTGGACACTAGCGGTATTGTGATTAAGTCGCATTAAAAGTCTCGGGAGGGGTGGTAAGCTTATCTATACTCGCACTCGGGCAAGGAACATTCGGCAAATGATCCGATAAGATTGTTAGTCATTTTAACTTTTTGGAGCTAAGGGTAAAGATTGAAGATTAATGCTACCCTGGTTATTAGCGTGCACCAGTGTATAGCGTTGTCAAACGGTCCCGCATTTAAAGTCCTTCCCGGAAGACGATTATTATTTAAGTGTTGCGACGGGGAATCGAATTTAATACCCATGGCAGTTTAGCGTGTTACCACTAGACCACAGATCCGCCACTGGTCTAGGGACGTATTCAATAGAGTTTTATCCTTGTCCACTGATACGCGTGCAGTGCAATGGCCGCCTGTGTTTGTTTTTTCTAAATCTTATCGAAACACTTGTCCAGTCACTGTTTTGAGCTAGTTTAATGCTTATTTACACTAGAGATACAAACGAGTGCACGTTTACAACAACAAGACAATGAAGAACGGCACCCACTGCCAACAGAACATAAGTTGCAACGATTTATATGGAACGGTTAATTACAGATCACTTGAACGAAAGGTTGTTTAATTCTAAACGTTTTGTAACGTTGTCCGATTATCAAACATATTTAGAGACTCATGCGGACGCTGGCAGATTAGCTCATTTATTTTAAACATTGGGCTGCCGCGAAGAGTCCCGGCTGTAGCACAAGCTGTTGAAGTGGATGTTTCTGTTATAAACGACAATGATCATGTGATAGCTAGTTGTATGTATGTGTTGTTTTTCATGTTTCCTGTTGATGGTCTGCTTCGATTCGGACTTTGATCGTAATGGATCGACGAACAGTTGCCGATGTTGCTTGAACACTCCATCAACTGACTAACTCTGGAAAATCCTTCGAATCCGAGATACTCTCCAATGAAATCAGGAGAAAACGGGAAATCCAACATCAGAATGTTAAAAAGTGTGGATTTTATTCTATGCAATCTCCTATTTTCTGTGTACTTTCTGTGCCAAAAACAGGATGTGAATTGAGTTTTGCTTTCTATGTTTAAGGGTGCATAGTTCAGGACATCTGATTACACCTCAGATATAATATGAAAGCAGCTGTTCTATACTCTGAGACACTTATAAGGTTTGAAATACACGTTTAAATGAAATTCAGAGATTCTTGAAAGCAAAACCCAGTGCTCAGAGATTCCAAACAGACATTTATAGAAGCGTTTAGCTTTCACCGCTAAAATCATGAAGAACATAACCACGGACAATCAGAAAGCGTTGGTGCACGTCAAAACATTTTAAACACATCTGAATACCAACTATCTACCAGTGGTTGTTAGAAATCTGTATTCGATTTTTAATTTGAAATGTGTTTTAGTCATTTTTGGTCCAGACATTTAAACATTGAAACATTAATTCAAATTGCTATTAACAATGAAATAGTTCGAAACGAGCGCATGTTTTAGTCGTTTTAAAGTGCTACATATGAAATGCACGTCCAGTGATGAATCATTTGCTCCGAATGTCTAACTTTAGAGCTGAACTATAGATACTAAATGCTTCAGCATTTCGAGCAATTATGCTGCTAGACAAACAAACGTATTTCATTTGAATTGATGGTTACCATGCTTTTAACAGTTGAGCATGATGCTAGTCTTAACGACAATAAATGCAGAGAAATACAGAAACATCCTATTTAAAAAAACAGCGTTTAATAAAATACTTTACTGGGATAAATAACTCGTTTATCTCTTTTAATTACTAAGCCTAAACATAATTAACCTATGAATCATAAATTTAGCCGTCTTTGCAGGTGGGAAACAAATACACCGATTGTCGATTTCTAGCAACCACTACTCGATAGGTGGTATTCAGAAGTTTAAAAATTGTCTTGACATGCTCCAACGTTTTCTGATTGCACGTGCTAATGTTCTTTCTGCTTTATGCTTTTTTGGCAAACCTCTTCTATCTATTTGTAATGCCATTGATAACTGGCTGCTGCTTTCAACTTAGTCGTTATTTTAGATTAACGATACGCTCAAGTGACATTGAAAGTAAAAATAATTTCAACTATTATCATTATTTTCAGAACAGCTTGTGTTTTACCAGGGGATTCTTCGCCGCAGTGTGATTCTTAGAAATTACTACGCTCGTTACTCACTAATCGATTGATATAGTTCGTTGCAATTTTCATATGTTTTGTTAGCAGTGGGTGTCACTGGAAACTGTTGTGGCTGCCGCAAACGTGCCCTAATTGTTATCTATGTTGTTAAAAAGACTGAAAATAGCTTAAAACAGTCACTAGACAAGTGTTATGATTTAAATTAAAAACTAACCTTGCCAGCAAATTTAACAAAGAAAGACAGAATGAACTCAAAGGATTCGAATTTGAAAACTCTGTTTGCCTAAGAATATCTAACAAATTGGCTACATAGGATCAGTTGCATGCTTATTAATTAAATATCAATAAATTAACAGCCTCTCATAAGTCGATTCTCTTAGAACTCATTGACCGTACTGACTTCACCTGGGATCGTTCGGCGACAAGTATAGCTATTCAGTACAATCACCGTTCAGTCATGCACCTTGCTTTTTTATTTTTCTGATCGTTTTGGATTTTTTTTTTTTTATAATTTTGCTGATGCTCCGCAGTTTTAGCGAAACTAATAATTGTGTTGTGCTATTATAAGAAGACGTCAGACTTTAAATCTATTAACTTAACTCATCTTCCTAGAACTCAAGTGACAAATTTGCTCACAAGGGAAAGACTACTCATATTACATGTAAGGATAATAATTCAAAGTTTGAGGCCTCTCTTGAATGACATCTTCTTTTGAAATCAACGTAATAATGAGTCATTTATTTCTACATTTATTGCACAATATAACTTCCATCTGTTTTCTAATATATTTAAGTTAAGTCATTCGAAATAAATTCATAAAGGGGCCTTCTTATCAATGCAGGTATAGTACGATCACTTTTTCATATTAATATTTCGTAAGCAATTTTTATATCTTCATCGAAAATGAGAATGTAATTGGTCAGTTAAGACAGGCCGCTTTTCATTTTGCAATCAAAAAATTAAATTTGATTTGTGAATCGATAGATATTTAACCAAAGTGCCTGATATGATGATGTTCTGTCGTGGGCTTGTTGAGAAGATTAACCCACAATAATAAGCATTTACACAGATTCCAAACACACGTCACCGGTTTTTTAGTAAATGTTCAATAAATCCGCCATACACATACATATGAACTTCTTGTTATAAGTATATTTTTGAATCAAAAACAATTTAGTTAAAGCTGATTTGAAATTAAAACATACACACACATTTAACAAAAACTATTCAATTTCATTTTAAGTTAGTAACAAAACAATAACATATAAATACAATGAAAATGTTCATCAAAAACAACAAAATACTAATATTTCAATGTTTCATTCACTATATATGCTACTTGAAAACATAGTGTTACTTGATGTTAGACCTTTGTTGTTGGTTAGTTTCTTTTTGTTTTATTGTTCAAAACGAATACGTTTCTGGTATTCAGTTTAACACTCAAGACATTGTTTATATATAAGTCAATAGTATATATCTTTGAAATAACATTAACACTTCAACTATCTTTAAGTTACACAATAAGTAAAAGTTTCACAACTAAAAAGCCTTTTCAATTAAGTGTAGATTTTTTTCGATTCAAGGAAAGTGTTCGTAGTTTGAGATTGCCTAATAGAGGGTATTCTTTATCCCACGTGGCGACGCACTCGTTTCAACATAATGAAGAAAAAAGGGCGTAACCTTCTGTGATTATGTTCCATGCGCACACGTCATACATTTTGTCGATGATTCAGTTTATAAAGTATGTTGACTTTAGGCCCGAACTGTGAACAATGTTTGTCCTTTGACGGTTACGATATACCATGGAGATAGTTGGCGTGGACTTTGTTGTTACATAAACGAATTTTAACACAAACAAGTAGTTAGTATGTGGTTCACAGGACAGTTTATCCATTCTGACACCAAGGATAATGTAAATTAACAATTAAAATACTATAATTAGTGTTAATAAACGTTATATTAAGTTTCAAAATGGATAAACTGTCCTGTTTAACCCATATTAATAATTACACAAATAATTATGAAACTTCAAAATTGATGGCGTGTACATATAGTGTGAATGTGGTACAGTTAACACATGACAAGCAGGAAACGTTGTTTTGATAAGTTATTAAAGGTCTGCACTGGTACATTGGCTGTACTGTGGTTGACCCTGCCGTGTCCCTTCACAACTTAAACTGTGTATTAAAGAGTTAAAAGGACATGGCTTTAAAATGACTGGATACGCATCTCAGTAGGAGACTTTCCCTACTGATGCGGGGCTCCCGGATTCGTTACGGAATGTCATGCGGAAATGATTGGTCCTTGTTGATGGAAACGTGCTGAAATGAAAATAAATACCCCTTGAAATCAAAGTTATATAAACCCACCCATTATTATAAAGAATATATAAGGTAAAATATAACGCAATCATATCTAAACATGGTCAAACGTCGGAACCATAGGATATGTGAACATATATTAACACCTCTGAATCAAGGCTGTTTAATGGAAGGCTTTATCTCATTTGCTTTACCATACTTAGTCTTCAGCACTAAGTATTTTTGTTGTCTTTTTTATAATTATTCCAAAATAAATTAATAATTCCTAAAGAATGATAGATTTGTTAAGAAACTAATCAAAACATGCGACATGAGCCAAATATTTAGGCATTGCAACGAAAACGATGATTGAGGCCACAATGACGCTCGCCAATATTAATTAATCTATGTTTAGGTCATCATTCCTATTTTTAGCTACTAAGTGGTCAAAATGTCATAGCGTTAATTTCATTGGAGCTTCATTACCGTTACCGGCAGGTGTCGATTAGATATTCTGAGAATATATGGAACAGTCAATCGCTTAAGCATATGCTAAGAATGGCCCGAAGACTTGAATAATAATTATCAAAGAACCTGCCTTTTGAAAAACTCATACGTTACTTAGTACCAGGGAAGATCAATCGGCTACGGCTAAGGTCAACCGCTAATGGCTATTTTAAGTACTGTCCAGAAATTAGTATAATTACCTTGTTTACTATAATCCTATTAAAGGGGTTTGGTCTAGTTGAATTTTACGTCACTGAAACTATTGATTGACAAGCTTTTTCTTGTTGCGATAGCCAGTAAAATATGTGATTATTGTCACGTGAGGTTAAATGTATCACATGATATCGTTAAACTATTAAGGGGTAGTTAGGAAACAGTTCTGAATGGTCAACTGCAATTGGGGTCAATTGGAAAGTATAAAACACTTATCCGGAGCTTGATAGAGAGAAAAAGGAAGTTAGTTTAGAGTCAGAGTCTGAGTCTGTCTCTGGTTAGAGGTGGGTTTTATTCTGCAAATAGTTAAACTCTGAGAGAATGTAATCGGGTTTAATCTACGGACCGAGTTCAGGCAGTCTGCCAGATTAATATCTCAGAGTCAGCTTGTCTCTCGTTTAATAGAACAAATTATCTGGCAACTAAGAAATAAATAATTGCTTACAATAAAACTTTTATGATCGGACGTGGTTGTTTTGACTTTATAAATATACGATTGAGCGGCAGAGCGTATAGGAAGGGAATTGTAGTTATGGTGCTAGAGTGGAACTTACTAGTCAAGGGAATGTGTAGAGCTCATGCACATGCCATTTCGTGGATCTTGCGCAATTTACAAGAAATGGTTAATTCCCTGATCTACCGACTAACAAAATATCATTGGTCATATTTATTAGACTTTCGTAACTCTTTTGCAACGTTTTAGCGAGTCAACTTAAGTAAACGAAAAGACGAGTACGCACATGCGCCATGTCACATGGAACTCCATGTGCAAACAGAGTGAAGCTATAAATCTTAGAATGGTGAAGAGCGATAAACTTTAGGCCATTTAATGATTGAACAAGTCATTCAAACAATTGATTCCGATGCAATTTACTAATTCTTCTATTTTTAAACTCTAAGCTAATGCCGCGGGGATTGCACTTCGCCGAATGTAGCTAATATATAATTGATTAGAAACGTAATTATGGACAAGCAATACAAAGTCATTAAAAATGATTAACAAACAATGATATAATTGTGTAAACATCACAGAAAAAAAGATAATTCAAAGCTCTCATAAAAGCTTCAATCAATCAGTGCATATCAGAATGAAATACTTTTACCTTGGCCATATCGTTTTTTGACGTTGATACATTGAACTGGAACGATGGTAATATTATAAATTAAAACACTACGGAATTACATGTTTAACTAAATAGCAGCATTCAAAGTGCCTTTTTAACGTCAATTATCGATTTTTTTCAATTGTGTTATTTAAGATGGTTTCGGCATAACTGAGGCAAATTGTTAAATAAAAAACTACAAAGATTTCACAACGAAATAAATTGTTTCATAGGATTCTTGATAACATCGTTTCCTAACACTGGGGAAATAAAATAACTCGCCTTCCATAAACACGCCGGTTGAAAATGAGTTTTTATCGTAATTATGTCAAATTTGTAGGGTAATGTGTACCCTGACAGGTCTTGTTATAAGTATCTAAAACGTAGTTTAATCATGGTGTTTTAATTTCTAATGTTTTTAACACAGCTCACCTTTTCAACGTTGGCACGTGCGTTGAATTCCGGTGATCTGAAACAGAAAAAGAAAAGTTATTATACGTTGACACATACCCACCTTAGATTGTAACCTTCTTTTCCAGTCAATGAAATCACCTATCGACTTTCAATAAGTTCAACGATTAATCGTTTAATCGTTTAAACTTTCCATGTTACAACTTAACAAAAGTGGTTCCAAACATGCTGAAAAATCACGTTATAATATGGATCAGTTAAAACATATTTTCTAAATTCTTATGGACTATGAAAGGCTTGCTAGTTTCGGCCTTCAGAATCATTGATATTGTATATGTGTGAACTATCACTATTGGACAAACTATTATTATAAAAAATAGATTAATTAGATATTCTTATTGTACGTGATAATATATGAACTCTAATGTAATATGTTTTACGTTTTGCTCTTGTAGATATAGCTAAATAAAAAGAGAATATCTCAATTATAAAGTTCTGCTTGCGTTTACGAAACATATCTAAAAATACTTTTTTACAGTAATATGCATATTTCGTTTTTTTTTCTTCTCTTTTTAGAAAGTATGTACATATTCAACACTCTGATGGTTTGTTTTAACATAATGATTATGAAATAACAAGCGAGTCATGTTAGCAAAGAATGTTATTTATCCGAAAATATGTAATCACCAATACATTACGTTTTCAATAAGGATGGGACGTATGTGTAGAAGATGCGGCGTGTGTTTGAATTGAAAATGAATTCTGGACACTATAACAAGCATTATCCACTAAACCTTCCATGTTGGTTATTTTTGCTAATTTTAACTATTTTACAATTATTGTCATGTGAGTTATAATAAGTTAGAATAAATCTCGTTGGCATGATGTTGTGCGAGCGTGTGATTTTATTTTTCGGAGGATATCGAAACACCCATAGAAAACCTATGTCGTGCACGTTGAGTACCATAGGTTAATTCAGAGCTTACTGGCCACTTGAGTAGTACAGAGCTGCTTTCATTAATTCTATACCTGACGTACGTTAGCGTAGAACGCGTATGTAGGTTTAACAAAAAGTATGCATATAATGAGGTGGCACAGATCATATTTTCGTAATTATTCTTCCTGGTTTCTTTCAGTCAACTTGAACCAGACAATCGGCGATGTAAAAATGACATTAACGTGCCTACATACGCGTTCTACGCTAGCGTACGTAAGTTCACCGGTAGTCAAATGGGCCGTATCCACCTTACACCGCTGTGCTACCACAAACCCAACACACGTTTATTACACTCGACAAAGACCTAGGCTAAAATATTACTATGCTTATTTCGAATATAATATAAAGTCGCGGTATGGGTGTTATGGCATAGTAGGAACGAATTTTGTAAATTATAAATGATTAAGAAGGGTGGACCTAGCAAAGCCATTTTTCTGCATGCGGTACGAAATTTCGGTTCAAATATATGACCGCACGGCTTAACGATTAAACGTGGTACTTAATGGAAGCCAATATATAAGATTTTGTTAGCTGAATATATATATTTTTTTTATTTAAATGGAGTTATATTGTACTGATAAGATTAATCAATTTCCTTTCCTATTAACGGTTGGTAAATTGATACTTACATCGTCTCGACTTTTTGAAGCAACAACAACAGCACCGCAAATGGACATAGCAGCCGTTACAAGCCGTCTTAAATTGCTTTCGAAACTTCACTGAAATATCGAAAACAAGATTTATCATGCACGTTTGTCTTAAATGTTCGACTATAATCTTGGAAAACAGTTCAAATCCAAGCATAGGGTCATAGCTGACCGTCTGTTTTCATTCGTCGACGGCAAAATCATTAGCTTTTGTTATTTTTGTTCATCACAGGGCGACTTCCAGAAGTCGTTTAATGTTATATTAACGTACCAGTTTTACAGAATATCATGAAAATGAAAGCTAATAGTTTTGGAATTGTTTTTACTGATCCAGAGATAAAATAGTCTAAGTCAGCACTGATGCGAGTAGAACGTGCCAGAATTGTTAGATGAATTATAACAAGTGTGCAGAAATATGTTTAGTTCGACCGAAATTCTTGCTATATGAAATTACAAGAAAAAGAATCTAAGCAGCGATTTAATCTAATCTAGATTTTGCCATTTTAACAATTGAGCCTTATAACTTTAGATATTATTTTTTTTCAAATATAATGATACAAAATGATATCAGAAAACAAAACAGTTGAAAAAATAAGTTCAAGCTTAAACTTATAACCTTATTATGAAAAGTTTAATATTTGCTTACATCAAAACAACCGATAAAAGGCCTATTAAATGATAACAATTTCGTAGGTGGCAGGATTCCAACGGGTACTCTTGTTCAACAGATGGGGATCATATACATTACGACTTTGATGACAGATAATAAATAGAGAGGGCTATGAATACATAAACGCATTTTAAGTTTGGGTGTATTTTATCACGACTTTTGTTTTGAAATTCGAAACATTTTTCGTCTTTATTTTTTTAATAATGCCTATTGATATTATAATTGTTCAGGGTATATTAACATAAAAAAAAGCTATCATTTTAGTTGACAGTTTTTGCTATCAGATTTTCTAATCTGTTAATGAGATAGTTGAAAATGCCTTATTCAATTTGCTATGTATTTCTGTTTTTATAAACATAAACAAATATACTTGCAAGAACAGAGAAAGCTGATTTAAATTGCATGAGAATTGATTAACTACTGTAGTAGAGGTGACTGACAATAGTTTAATACACAAATAAGAGTGAGTAACTACGAGTTAAGACGTTGGTGTTGAACGTGACACATTGAACAAATATGGTGAATATTTGTGATAAATTAAAAAGTAAATGGCTAACTTGTTTTTTTAATGCAGATTAGGCTAGCATTTTCGCATAGATAAACTTACAGACGTGGGTTGAATGACTGACATGTGGATGGATCAATAGGTTCTAAAACCGATCTAGACTACTACAAATCCAAGTAGTTATAAAATGAACTTACCGCTCATGAAGTTATATATAACCGGATTTATGGCACTGTTGAAATAACATAGGAATCGGGCAGTCCAGTACATACACAGAACGGCGACTCGGTTTCCTCTCAGACCATCTAGGACATTGGTATACCTGTCAATTATATCAAGTTCGCATATCGTAGGCGTTTCATTGGATATTGACGGGATATGCGTTTACGTTTAAGGTAATCGTTAACACCGTTAAACCACAGTAGTACAATCCCCTAAGCTCATTATGTTGGTTTAAAATCAAGAGCTTTTTGTGGTAAAGAATAAGGTATTGGTTACTAGTGTCATGTGGTGTTCATTTTCAGCACTAGTGTTGATAGTTGGTACCTTGGAGGCTATCTTGGCATCCACAAAAAGCTTACACGTCTGTTAACTATGATTACTAAACCTTTTTGTCATTTATTTAACATCTTTATAATAACCTACAAGATACCTTTCAAAATGATACCATAATTGACATGAACAAAATATGATATTAATGAAGGTTTCAGAGAACTAGCTTATTTGGTGTTTGGATTTCTGCAATTGAATTGACCTTACCTGGCAATATTTAAAACATAAATTGGAAGATAACAGAGTCCAAACGTGATGACGACAACAATCAGCATCTTAGCTGTCCTGCGTCGGACTTGTAGATGCTCTATTGCCGACTCGTACTGTAAATCTGAAATGAGACATAACCCCCTATTTTGTACGCGATATTCAAGTGGACTTAATTATATATTGTCGATTCGTACTGTAAACCTCAAATGAACCAAACATTCATCCCACTTTCAAGTACCCGATAATGAAATGAAGTTGTTAATGTATTGACAGTACGCGGTATCTAAAAGGAGTAGAAATTCTCTTGTCAACTCGTACTGTAACCCTTAAATGAGATATAACCCACCCCAACCTTTCCCTCGTTTTGGTACGAGAACATAAAAACAGAATTTGACGTTAAATTACTTGAACTGTCTTATTTCAATCTGAACTGAGGGATAATTGTACCCCCTTCTTTATACGAACTAAACGCGTTTTATTTGGAAGTCTGTTATTAGCGCCACGTCAGGCATGTGTATAGATAAATTAGAAAATAATAGGATAGTGCCGTGGATAAACAAAGTTATATAGCGGGAGAGCCGAAACGATGAATTCTCTCGATAAATACCGTAGCCAAACCAGATAAACTATCCCCATCCACGGCATAAATCTTCCATTTGATTTATAAAAACATAAATATTAAAAACGCGATAAATCACCTTAAACATGGTAATAGGTTCCCTTTCTTAGCCGACATCTGATCGCAATTATGCAATAACTGGTTTACAAACATCCATGTATACTGAGTCTTTCTTCGAATGCTTTAAATACTTAACTGTTTTCATAAAATATATTGAAACAGAACTATAATATACATACATAGTTTATATAAATATAAAGAACCGGTCGAGTTTATTATGGCATAATACTTCATGTACGTACATGAAATAAAAAAAAGTAATCCGTTTTCAGTGTCACGAAACCAACTGACTGTAGATAAACATCACGTCCTTTATCATTCACAATTGGTCCGTCACGCAGGTTGAAATATTGCTTCTCAATGGTCTATGAGTATTGGCAAAGACAAATTAATGACCACCGAAGACCGTCTTTGTAATTGGATTGCTTGTATGTGCAGATTTGTTCGCACAAGACTTTTATTCACAAACGTATTCATGACGCAGTTAATAATGAGAATGGCGTTTACAAAATAGGTGGGCAAATTCGCAAAAAATGTATAAAAAAATTCATATTCGTAATGGTACCATTGTATCTCAGACTCGGTTTAAAAGAAAAAAGAAAATGTTCTGAGCAAAATACATTGTCAAATTTCCATTTTTTATAAGCTTACATTTAATGGTACATTTGTCATTCAGACAGGCTTTAGTAGAAAAGAGAATAACAAATATTCTCGTGATTTTAAGCCTCATGGTGTTGCTTTGATATAAGCATAATGTCATAGTTATACGACCAATGTTTTAATATAATTCTTCGCATTCAGTACAAGCATGTCGATAAAGTAGAACAAGAAACAGATTGATATCGCGTGTCTAGTAAATTTCTTCATTAGTTTACTTTTTAGGAATATTTTATAAGTGCGATTCTTTCAACTCAAGAAGGTATGCGCGCCTGCTGCCCTCCCTCTGATCTGCTAGAGCCAAGTTGTTGTTGGAATTGGGGTTAGTGTAAGGCTGATGACATTATCATATAAATGAACTGAAGAGTGTCCGATTTCCTGACATATTGAAGACAATACGGATTCTGAGATATTTTCTTGATGACAATAGTTAAGCACGTATTACTGTAATTGACCAATGACGTATTCGCTACAAAAACTACTTTTGCCTTTTCTGTTCAAAGTGACTTCAAATAATTGTCGGCTGAGATTATTTGTATTTAGCGAAAATCAATTATGTTAAACATTTTATTAACTATTTGTTAAACTGCAAAAAAAAAAACAATAATTAAATATGTTTTAAGCGACCACTCCTATATGTCATCCTAAATTTTGTAGAGACAATGCTACATATACTATTTAAGACAACGTAATACAAAAAAAAAATAACACAATGCTGGGAAATGTGTTCATATTCATTGTTAGCGAGTGTCGAATGACTATGTTATAAACTACACATTGTTATAATTATACATGATTTACTGTGTACGAGTTCATAATGCCATCGTTTGCAGAAGATTTCGCTTTCCTGAGTATTAAGAGTGTATAATTATGTTAATAGTAATTGTGTTGTATTCAATTTTCCACTTCAAGTCAATCATGTGATCATACGTCTTTGACTTTATTGACTGTTTAGAGCACTACTGAATACACTCATGCTCTATAGACTTTAGTTGCTTAATTGTCATAGCTTCGGAATGTCATATGTGTAACATGAGGCAATTTTTGGACGTATAGGTCATAAAGGTATGGTTATTACGATAAAAATGATATTCGTTATTGCAATTCTGTGAGGAAATCTTATTGTTTTGATGGCATTCATTCCTAACTTATCATAAAGGCTTATATAAATCTATTAAATGCAACTTAATGGTACATTTTTGTGCTGTACAATTGGTATTATTATCAGTAGTAAAGTTGCATAATGAAGCGACAAAAATAAAACAAATTTCGCTTTCAAAAGCATTCCGAGTTCTAATTTTAGTATAGAAGTACTACATCATGTTTATGCACTCACTTGTACCAATAAACTAATAAATTGTATGTTTAAGTACCAAAACTAATTTCTAAAAATAGATATTTGATTTGTCAGCCAAAATACTCGATTTCTTGCTTATGGTAAAAGATTAAGAACTGTATTTTGCATTTTATGATGCTTCACCCATTTCTCACGTTGAAGTATCTATATGTCTTTTTTTAAATATTTACCCTCTCTAGGTTTTTTTATGTACAACTGATGCGACGTTCATTTTCGCATGAATACCCCCTCCCCCCGACGAATGCCCGGCGTAGTAATTTGGGTGACCAATCATTATGCAATTATGCACGCTTCATCTAGACAAAAATGCCCATGCGTATACATAATATATTACGAAACATGTTTCTAAACATAGTCAAAGTCCAATACATTCATATAAGAAACTGATCAAAATTATAAATACATCAAATCATGCGACCAAATGATATATCATCAATAAAGTTACATTTAAGCGTGAAGTAGTTAATGTTAATAAATAAAATTACCCGTAATACAATAAGTATCTTTCTCTCAATTACATTGCCGTATACACATAAATGACAAGGTTTCTGTTTACAGTTAAATTTTGCGATTTAAATAATGCAATAAATTTAGGTATATTCGGTGCAGTATAATAATATGTTTTCAAGTATTACTTTCTTAGTTCTTTATACAGTTGACATTCAAGAATAAAATGAAATTGTCTTCAAGTAAATAACATGCAAGACATTTTATATCACAGTGTGGTATTGCTACTGGTTTGTGCCATCTACCGGATTCTATTTCTAATCTATATGCAGATACTCTTATTCTCGTTAAAGCAGTCCTATATTTTACAATATTAACATTTGACAAATAAGATTGAAGTTTAAAATCTGCAAACAATATGTTAGTAAATTTCCCTAATTATTTTCATGACTCGGCGATTTTCAGTTTCGCGGCCAGGGCCGAGTGTTGTTCTACTTTATACGAGTTCACTGTTATTTAACTGAATTGTAATGTTTAAACCATGTACAGAAAAGAGTGTAAGTGATCCGTTCTAAATAAATTCGGATATACTTGTTGATTTTCAAGCACATGAATGGAAATGATGGAAAAAACGAATTTGCAGCACACTGTTGTTTGCTTTTTATCCGACTTGGCTGACGCTCGAAGACTATATTTAATTTGTGAGTAAGTTTATCCATCACCGTGAAGAATGAAGGTGGCAGAAATACAACTCGAGTTGATGTACTTTTTAAAATAAATATATATATATATAGTCATATAGTAAACTTATCAAAAAAGAACAGTCGGACTGTCTTGAAATAACGTAAGGTATACTATCAAAATGCATTAAATGTTTTACCTACTTGAATGGTATAAACTCGTTTGATAGCATTTTAATTTAATTGTCTTTCCCTTGTGCGAACACACAATGACTTTTCGACTTGTGCGAAGCTGTTCAAAAGTGGAGGATTTTCACACAACGCGTATTTCCCCTTCGTTTGTAAAACATAACCCTTTTTGTAATGATTTTAAGAAAAACTGTGCTTACAATAAGTGTTTAGAAACCTTCACTTACAAGAATTGAAATTCATTTCGGGGACATTCAAGCGAACTTGAATACTCCGCTCAAAATGTCGATTTACCCTTGAAGCGTCAATGCAAAACCTTAAATGAACTTGGCGGCCTATAATACTCACTTTGGGACACTGTGTTGTGCGTCGATGTTGATGACCAGAGACAAACGGCGATCTTTACATATGTATATGACATAATACCCAACGGAATTAAGAAGAAGACGACGACCAGGACCATGTTAAACTCCATCTCGAGAGTCTCGTCCCGTGGCCCGCACACTGTCAGCCATGGTCGCAGACTTTCTGGAATCTGTCCAATAAAGAAAGACATTAGAGACATAAATAAACTTCAATTATCTTATAACAACAAATCACAATATATTGCAATATGCAGACTCCGTATAGCTAAATATTGGGATATATGATTATTATTACATTATTTATACCATATTGGCATTCAAATACTACAATACAGTTTTATTGGAATATTCTTTCAGGCGATCACGTTGAGCATAGTTTGAAAAAAGTATTGCTTGTTTATTCCTATTGTTATTGTATTTGTGTATCACGGTCTGATTACGCCTGTTGGCTTCAGTATGTTTTCACCTCCCTTTGACCCTTACACGATCAATATTGTGTTTTAAATGCCCCACGCGGCATGAGATAGAAATTACCTAAACGTACAGTCAGCTCGAGAACAAACTGAGTCTGATACAACAGTCCAATGTGCGATAGCCTAGCTGTTTGTAAAAATAATCTTTTTAAAGTTTTTGACGCGAACCCGCGCCATTCAGCAACCGAGGCGAACGCTCTACCTCAGACCTATCGGGACTCGTTAATCACAAGGCCCCAATTTCTCGAAACCTATAAAAGGATAAGGCTAATCTCACTTTCTAATTATTTCCGTAGTACCTCTTTAACAGTTTTTTATTTAACTTTAAAATTATCTTATTAAATCATTTTTCAGTTATCAAAATTAAGTTGAAATAAGCTATGTACTATGCATGTTTAGCTTAAGAAGAAATCGGAGCCAGCTAAACAGATCCTGTATGTCCGTTTTTATTTTTGTTTATCGGAAAATTGCCACTTATGACTGTGTCCATTGAAATTTGGGTGTACCGGTTGTGATTTCAGTGATCAATATTTATTGGGGGCCAAACTTCATGAGTACTGTGTACTGTGTATTGTTTATTGGCCAATAGCCATTAAGGGTTGAGTTCAGAGAGAAGGATATGCACTAGCTATGAATTCACTGATCAATATTTATTGATTTGCCATGTGATTGAAATTAACATGCACCAGAGGTGAATAAAGATTAGGACCAATAATTAGCTTTGTGTTGTACCCATAAATATGTTGATATATCAATATATCGTTATAATATTTTGTTTTATTTTTTTCGGAACGGGAGCTTTCATAAAAGGGTTAGATTAGGCCTTTAGTCGGTATTCAATTTTACTGATCCTTGATCAAAAATGACTTTAAGAAGACCACAACAATTGGCAGTTATAATTGTCTCGGTAGGGGCGATATATTGAAGCCGCCACAAACTGCTTTGCGCAAAGTAAAAAGACAGAAGAACATTAGTCCTGGAAGAAAAGCGTACCTCACTGTCATGCACTAGGATCATGTTGTAAAAATCCACCGATGGCGTGGCGAGAGAAACGATCCAAATCACTGCTATGATTGGTTTCGTCTTGAAATACGATCCATGGTGGCGTAGCGGATGACAGATCGCCAGGTAGCGCTCTACAGAGATAGACGTCAACGTCAGCACTGACACAAACACGGATACGCGCTGAAAATACAGAATAACGTGTGTTTTATCGGGGGCATCAAGCTTGTAGAAACAAAAGCATCGTTCGCTTACACGGTAAAATTATGACTACACATAAAAAACAACAACTTTGTGCTGAAAAAGGGATTGCTATAAACTTTGTTTCGTAAAATATTTATAATTAACGACGTCAATGACGCATGTCACATACATGCAATCTGAAACACAACAGCAACAACAACAATACTAATTTGAAAATTAGAGAACGTTTATATCGTGCTAACTCGTTAGTCTTGATAACGAACATTGAACTTCTACAATAATCAGCAGATATTAATAATGAATTTAGTAGACTAAGTCATTATCAGAAATGTCTGTTCTATTAAACAGCTTTACTGAAGCATGAATTACATCGATTATAATTTGGAGAACTTTTAGAATTATAATAATTTGCTGACTCTTACAAGCGACGCAGGCAATTAGTAAAAATGATTATAGTGTTTGCTTGAAATAATTTCGAACTGAAATATAAAACGGTCTAATATAATTCCGACGAATCTATAAGACGTTCAAAAGTGAATGCGTCCATCTGTATACATTGAATAAGGGTTAAAGCGTGCGAATTCTTGTTAAAGTATATATCTTTGCTGAATTGCACCTACTAGTCCTTCTAGCGAACCTTACGTTCCGGAGGGTTTAAATCAATTGAGAATCTAAACCTTAGTCTTGATGATCCCGACAAATCCTGACAACTACAGACTTCGATAGTGTAAAGATTGATGATGCTCAGTTAGTATAATTATCCTCAAATCATTTAAACTTGTAAAGTGTTGAGTTTTGAAGTTTTTCCTTGAGCCTCTACAGTGACTCAAACAAGAGAGCCAAAACTTGTTTAGGTAAAACGGAAGTATTTCAATTCATAAAGAGACCTTTCTTTATATCATGAAATATTCTATCGCGTTTATAATAATAATAATAATAATAATAATAATAATAATAATAATAATAATAATAATAATAATAATGATAATAATAAAAAAATAATGATAATAGAAATAATAATAATAATAAAAATAAAAATAATAATAATAATAATAATAATAATAATAATAATAATAATAATTTAAATAATAATAATAATAATAATAATAATAATAATAATAATAATAAAAATAATAATAATAATAATAATAATAATAATAATAATAATAATAATAATTTGAATAAAACTATACGAATTTTTTTATAAATATTGTATGCAATATCCTTTGAAACAAAAATATTTTTAAATCAATATGTTTATATTTGTTAAATCAAATATACTGTACAAACAGATGGGAGTTAAATCATTATTTTAATACAACAATATTTAAATACAGTATATATTATGCAAATAAAGTACTTCTTCTGATAGTATATGCTATTGGTAAATCCTCAGTGATTCCCAAATTAGGCTAACTTTTTAGAAAACATGTTTACAGATCGTGAGAAGGAACTTAACGTGTATTACCAGTTAAGGAATGGCTTGTTCAATATTAGAAAGATGGGAACTTTTAACGGAACGCGACTTCGCTGAAATGATAAAACTATAATGGAAGTGAAACCTTATACGCTTTGCGCAATTATCTCAAAGCCAACCTTATCATTAAAATGAAACTGTATTCATCTTAACATCTTATATAACTCCAATTATTGTCCCTAGTTCATTTTTATATAAATTGACTTGGTATATGGCTTTCAATTTATTTCGTTTTAATATCTCTAAAAATATTCGACAGCATCTTAGAATTGTTATTATGAAATCGATTTTCAGATTGTATTTCCTTCTGTTTTGTACAAGGTTGCAGTTATTATTGGACTATTTGAAGACACTATTTTAAACATTGAATTTATGTAAGCGAGCCTTGTCAGATGGCTGTCTTTGAATGACTGTTTCGTATCTTATAAGAGTTGGAACTGTTGCTCCGCCTGTGCCTCTGTAATTGCAAGTTGATTTGGCCAATAAAGCATATATTCAGTGTTTCAACCGAACGAGGACTCAAATGGCATCAAAGCATCTAATCCTTCTACACATCTTTGGACATATTTTAAATTCTAGATGTAAATTTGTCGTTGACAAATTGCGTGCTCGTAGAAGTTCAGGCGCCTCAATTCTTAAACAAAAAAGGCAAAAGTTGCGAAAACCAGGTTTGCAGTTATTGGACTGGATAAAAAAACAACTACATTTACGATATAAAAAAAACGTATTAAGTTATATCATAGGTATTATAATGTGTAATAACCCGATTGTATAATTGTTTATTTCTGAAAGTGTTTAATGAGTAGTAAAGGACTATGTAGAAAATATACCGAAATAATATTGGACAAAAGACTTGGGCGTGTGACTATTACAACATTGTCCATTTCTAGTCCTATTTCAATTAAACTTAGGAACAATCATATCAAATGATATGAAAATGATGCCCATATCATTCTAACTCAGTTAACTTATTTCAAAAAATGTATTTCCGGACATATTCTTTACAAATATATATATTTAAGTATAGAACTTGCTTTCAAATGACACCAAAATAACATAATTCACCAAGCAATAACACAAACTTAAACATCATATTAAAAAATGTATTTCTTTTAGACATTGTCTTCCTAACACGTGTGTAACCCGTATAAAAAATTGCTTTAAAATGATACCAAAAAGCGATAATCCAAACTCCAATTATTTAATTGATTATGTGTAGTCCGGACATATTTTGACATTTATATTTTTAAGTATAGAACACGCTTTCAAATGTCACCAAAGATTATATGAGGCCCCGAGCACCAAACATTGCTTGATAGCATTATTTAATATATATAAGCCACCAAAGACGATATCATGCAGCCAAGTGTCGTTTTTCTTTTTTCTCATAGTTTCTGGACTTCCAGTTACACTCGTTAATATATAATTCCATATTTAATTGATGTTTGATTTAGTAAAAATTCCAATCATATTTGAAAAATGAGTGCATAAAGTGTCAAATGTGATAGTGGTTCACAACATATCACGCCGTATATGTTACCGTGTTCGTCTTAATTGTTCTACCCTTTTAATGTTCTTTCGAAGGTAACGATCTGATTTCAAGACATAATAGAATGTGTGTACCTGACGGCAATAGTACTTACACTGGTTAATTGGAATTGTGTTGTAGAAATGAAAACGAAAATCATGAGTGCTCATGTAAGAGTCAGTAAGCTACCCCGCTCCCGTCAATATGGGATTCGTTTGAAAAAGTCAGACTTGTTTCAGTGACAAAACCTCTCTATAATAAGAGCTCTATTGTTAACAATCAATGCTCTTCATTTTTTTAAAGTGTTAATCGTGCTTTTAAAAAAAAATAATTAACTTAAGCCTCGATTTACAGATGTACTTTATATGTGTATCTGCTTGATGCTGTATCGTGTTTGTTCATTAGCGTAAATAAAAAAAATACTTCAACAAAGTGTAAATGAAAAATGTTGCATATTAAGATTTGAGTCTATCGCTTTAACTATTATAATATACATTCCAATTTTGTTTTAAGCACAGGTTTTACATTAACAAGCACATGTATATGTTTAATATCGCAACATGACTATTTTGTTTTGATATCATATTGGATCAATCGCAGACGATTTTCCGTCACTTATTGTTTAGGTCAAAGCCAAGTATCTTTAGGATGTCTAAGATCATTGTATATATTAACATCGATACTATTTTGTGTTGAATTAATATTGATTAACCATTCTATTGTTTTTTGCATGGACTACATTTCTGCATACAACGCTACTATTATGATATGATATATACATTTGAGGTAATACAATATATCTTTACTTTGATTATATAGCAATTGTGCGTGTGTGTTTGTTAATGCATAATGTCTATATACAATAAGCTTTTTGTGATAACTTTATAAATATTCCAGATTAGCATTTGTCACTTTTAAACGAAACTTTACAAAGGGCAAAATGCCAACAGGACATGTAATGGTGGACAGTTAAATACTGACATTTCTGGCCATGAAATAAGCTACGTGTCCTACACGATGTTATTTCCTGTAATTGTGTTATCATTCGATTAAATTAGAACGAGTAAGAGATCGGACAGGGATGAATCCCGTTTCCAATTTCACATTTATAAACCCTTATTTTATCCGGTCCTGCGGAAATCTTGTAAATAGAAAACCTTTTAAGCCGTTTCGTAGCAGTCATTGACACTGTTCCACTTACCATTGCTGCCACTTAACATTCTTTATTAAAGCAAAATTGCTTCCATCTCTGGATTTACTCTGATTCCGTCGACCCGCTCTTTAATATTTACAACGTTATTTTGAATTGAGTATAACCGCGGAAGTAATCCAAAATCGACTGTGATTGACATTATGTTTGGGAGTTTTTCTAAAACGATGGATTAATCAAAGTCAAGGCAAACTTGTTTGAAAGAGAAGGAGCATACGTTGAGCTGATTTGAATTTTGTATAAAAAATATATGATTATATCAATATACCAACATACTTGCAAAAATAAAGCATTAGCATGTTCAGGCAAACTAAACAAATTCTTTCCCTTCTCATTGAAATATGTTCGTTATATACGATCTCATGCACATGTAGTTTACTTAAAAAAGAATATTATCGATTTTCTTCATTCGTTAGTATAAGCTAAGCCGTCCTGCCTTTAAGGAGGACACTATAGTTTAACACTTGGTAGATGCACAAAAGGAAAGGTAATATCAATTACGCATTAATAAGATGATACAAAAGCATATGAGTTTAGTATAAATAAAAGCTGAGCGATTTAACTGAGTACTTTTTCATCTTAAAGATGAACTCTTACTTCCAAATAAGATATACCAGAATTAATACAACTGTTTTAATATACCAAAAATAATTAATAAATGTCGAAAAACAATGTTTTTTTATAAAAGATATAGAGTTTAATTTGAAGGAAGGTGAAGACGGTATATTTACCTTAATACATAGTAAATACCTAAAATATTTTTGCGTTTTTAGCTTTTAAAAACACCGTTACAATGTTGTTATCAGTATTTCTTAATCTCCATAAATGCATAATTTAGTAAGTAGTTAAAGGGTTTAGCGTAAAATTCCTGTTAAAAACATGGTACAAGGCCAAGCAAGACACGTCCAACGTCAGCTGCAAATAATCAAATGAAACAATTATCAAAATGTCGTTATCGGTAAATGCCGGAGTAACTGTTTTAGTACCATCACTGAACACTTAGTAAGAACACATCGGGGTTTAACGACTTCGTGAGCGCTTAACCTAACATGTCGCAGCATATTAACAAAGGACTAAATTCTTACGGACATATATACGTCATCAAAGGAAACATAAACAACCCTGACAAGTTTTTTTATATGCTTGCACGCTTAACTGACACTTTATTTTCCGTCATAAAAAATACTTTTATTTTTTAACATAACATCATTTACTAGGTAAATTGGCTAATTGTTGTTACAACATCAGCTGTACAAAAAAATTATTTAATGTATAAAACATATTTTGAGAAGATCTTTGTTGTATTACTTTTATATTCATATCGATGGAAACTGCAATGACACAGTACAACATTCGCAAATATTATTAAAGAGTATATCTCTATGAGTTCACGATTTCATTGTTATTTTATCAATGATTATTAAATTGAGACATATAAAAAGTTTTATAAACATATAATACTTAAGTGATCGTCGTTTCAATGTTCCTTTAGCAAATGAAAGATTAAATATAAATGAGAATGAAGTGAGAAAGTACAACCCAAATACATGACTTTTCAAAACACAGATGAATTGATATTAGTAAATGTTTAAAAACATTTCCATATAAACTTTGATCACCTTCTCCGCATGTTTTTAGCTTACCACATCACATGATGTAAATGATTGAAAATACTTTGGTGATATTTTTGCTTCTACAAAGCTCACGATTTTCAGATACAAAGCACATAGGAAAACACAGAAGGCTCGTTAAAGCGTGGAAATTCATCGCAGGGAAAAGAATATGTACGTGATTTCCTGCTAAAACACACTTGAACCGGTAAATAATAGACAGGAAACCCAGATTGGCCTCCAGACGGCTGTTCCTGAACCAACAGCCAGGAGAATGTATTTGCATCAGTAGAAATATAAGCAAAAAAGAGAAGAAAAGGTAAAATAACTATCGTATAAAATTGCGTCGATTAAACATCAACAACCATACACTGGCCAAATATGTCCACACACCGAAATCGGCAAATACATTGTTTCCACAAAACAAGCACAGAATGCGAGCTAGTATGGTGCCGAATATACATCATGTTTCATGATAAAAATATTGTGTCGATGTCAAAGCCTTAGTTAACTCATTTAAAAAGTATCGGATAATGGTTTCCCAGTTTACGTTGTGTATATCTGGCATGTGAAAGATACGTAATAAGTACCTTTACTGACGTTTTTTTTTTAAATCACCATGGTTGTACGTTGTAGACAGACCCTGTAAATTTTCGAATTGGAAAAATATGCAAACAATATCGAAAAAAATATGTGTCTTTAGCGCGGTGATACATCAGTAATTAAGATTTAATACGTTCTACAAACCGATACCATTTTTATGTAAGTTTTGACACTGTATTTTTTCTTGCAATTGTAACATCTGGTGTCTAGCCCCTTTAAATAGAAACGCTGCTTGAAATGATATAACACTCGGGATGACAAGGATCTTGAACCTCTTCTTGATCACGTGAAAGATTGACGATCTGTGTAGATGTAATGTGTGCCGAAAAATGATCGCGTACAGGGGCTTCACACTTGATATATATTTTACTAAGATACATCTCCTGGAATGTTCTTCACAACACATAACGAAACTACTTTCGACGTCTCCTACGTATATATGAGATTAGAAAGGCTCTTTAAAATCAACTTAAATACTGGTAATGTTTAATCTCAGGATTATTTGTGATATACAAGATGATGGTTTAAGCGTTTATAAGGTCAAGTGAAACCTTTTGACGGATTTCTTATGTTGTATTTTATACCAAAAACATCGTATGCCCTTATAATATATATCTAGGAGTGCCAAAAGGAGTTTTCCAGAACGGACAAATTCAGCGCATATGCCTTATCGGTATGCAGTAAAATTTGCAAGTACAGAAAGTGCACATGCATATATATGTGTGCTTTTCCTCTCCGAAAATATTTGATTAGTGTAATAGCTACGTGGCCATATATCCCAAAATTAAAAAAATACGCCCAAATATTAAAAAGTATTACAGTATATACTCTTTATATTTACACAAAAAATATGTTGTTGTGTTTTTATTAATAAAGTCAATTGAGGTAAATAAAACAGCTCTATGATATACTAAAAATAGGTGGTATTATAAAAATTATATTCTTATTACCCATTTGTCTTTGACATATTTATATTTATTTAGATGTTGTGATTGCACAAAAAATAACTAAAATGACTTTTAAGAATTTTCAAATAACTTTCTGAATATCAATTTTCACAGGCGTACATGACCAAATTTGAAAATATTCATACATATTTCAAAAATAGGCTGAAATTTCAAGACATTTTATTGAAACTATAGATAAATCGCACTGAAGTTGCAACATTTTTTTATCAATAAGTCACAGCAAAGATGAAACAAGTTACCTTAAATAAATCTCAACAAAATTGTAACATAAACCTTTACCTGAAGATACACGGATAACTTGCACATAATGATCCCTAGGAACCACGACTGTATGACATCTGACACGACGGTCGCCGGAAGGCATATCAAAATTACCAGAAAGTCTGCAACGGCAAGGTTGACTAGAAAAATGTTTGTAACAGTCTTCAGTGATCTACTGCACAATACAGAGTAACATACTAAAATGTTACCCGTCATTCCAACCACAAACACAACAAGAAATAATGTCAAAAAGATCCAGTGTTGTACTTTTGGATATATAAATGCTTTAACAAGCTTCAAAAGCTGTTCATCGGTAATGTTTACAATTTCATTTTTTGCCTGCATGTCAATATAATTATTGTTTAAATATATATCTTCACAGGAATTGTTCAAACTTAAATTTGTCGAATTTGATGGTTCCATGGTCAAATAAATATTAATTTGTTGACATGATACACCCTCAACTTGTTTCACACATTCCTAAAAATACAATCCTATTTAATTCGTAGCAATTTATTTTATTTCATTTTTATTGCCTTTCCATCTGTCTAACCATTGACTACGTCTTGTAAATTAGGATATCCATCAACTTGTTTCGCTTTTTATTCAATCCCCATAACACGATATTCCTGTTAGCCAATAACGTGCCAAGCTGTATATGGCCTAGAACGAGCAACTCTGCATCCGGTTTTATAGGGAAAGAATTGTTGGAACACACGCACACTGCAAGTAGGATACGGTTTGCAAGAAAGACAAATGCTTGCAAATTCTTTCTGCCATTAAATACTAAACGACTGTTTGCAATTTCTACACACGAGTTTTTTGTTCAATTTCAAAGGGTTACATAAAAAAAGAAAAACAATAAACAAGATGCAAAAAATAATTACAAGTCATATGCTTTTTTTCTTTTCATCATTTAAGTCAAAAGAGTAAATGTGATTTTATGCAAAAAAATAAAATAGAATATATAAATACATCAACCTATATTGTGCACCTTTATCTGAAACTTGACTGTTTCAAAAAGAAAACATTAACACCACAAAATATTCGTAAACCCCCGTAGGGGTGTCCGTAATTCAATAATAAAGTCATTATTAAATATCCAGATACTTTGGAATTGGAATTTACAAGCAAGTAATTCACAAAACTTCCGTTTCCGGTTTTGCGAACATTGTCAGCAGTAAGACGAATAAAAAACATTCATACCGTATTCAGAGCAAAAATGGTTTGTTGTTATCAAATTAAAGCCTGCTACTTCATTGACTTATTTTCATTGGCTTCGTTAGATTGGACTCGGTTTTTTTTACTTGTCCTGATAAGGTCGATTTCATTCTAAGAATCTTTTTTTCTGGATTTATTTTTGTTCAACCAATGTCTAGACACAAACCCAAAGGAAGGGTTGAACAATCGACCATAAGTATAAGTATAGTTGCTACAGACTTGTAAACCAATATTGTAAAACAACCACTCAGTACTATGTAACGAGCTTTACCTTTACACACTGATTCCAGAAAATCAAGACTGAGTACCTATTTTGTAATATGAAGCTTTTTTATAATCTGTCTCTTACAAATATAGGTGTTGAAAAATAACTAAGATAATATAAAAAAAAATGTTGATGAATAAACAAAAGTAAAATGTGCACTAAAAAGAAGCGCTGGATATTTTTGTTTCATGGAAATGTTTGCGTTATGATTATAACCAACAAATGAGTGTGCTATTCGATTTCATTTATAGTGTAGCCGAGACTGTCGAACGGTTCTACTAGGTTGCAAAATGTTTCGGCAACATAAAGGTTTCTATAGCCCTTAAACGATTGCATCCGAATAAAACATTTATAGTGTTGACAATAACTTCTTTAATTATGTGCGTAACTTATTTTATTAAACATCAAACATATGCCTTAATTAAATATATTGTAGTATTAAGCATACACTGACGTGTGTGTTTTTTTCAAGACTTAAATAAAACCCTTCCAGGATTGACACACGCTCTTAGTCAAAATGATGTACTATTTATTCAAAAGCTTTTTTGTTAATTGCGATTTAATCTCCCAGGTTATTGTAACATTGACAGCAAGGATAATCAGCACTTAAAATATGTCAATAATATATTCCTCAGCATTGGTGTTGATTTTTGTGGACTGCTTTTTTACCAAACAACGAAATCACTGATCGATACAATGACGACCTGGTTCAGCTTCCTAAATTGATGCTGGTGGAAACAATCAACTTGTAAAGCCAACATTTAAAATCACCTTGATCAAAGGTAAAAAGAAAATTGAATATCATGTCCGAAGTGATAACAAGCAATATCTTCACCAATATTTATTTTATTTTTAAATACCATTGCACTAGCCTCGTTCTAAATGTTAAAATTCGAACAATCGATTTCGTGCAGATTTATTCAGAATTTAAATATTCGTGTAAAATGTTCACAAATAAACATTTTACATTTTCAAATCTGTGCCCATCCTGGTATGAAATTCCCGGAGAAAATTCAACATCACTTTCTTAGAAAGCGTTTAAATGCTGCGATGTCTTGCGTGTCGTGAAAAAGTGTGCAAGGTTAAGTTTCATATCGTTCGAAGGAGAAGCAGAAACGTTCATAGTAGATGCATCAACCGACAAACGAAGTCGCCCCTTTTATCCTAATCAAAACAAGGAGTTATTCAAGGCAAAATTTTACAGCCTTGTAATTGTCTGTCTTTTTTCTAGGTTACAAATATGTTTTAATTGCTAAGGAGTACGAATTACAATGTATGTAAATCAGTAAATAACGATTACTCGAGTTACATAACGTATTGACTAGAAACCTTTTGCTTTCTAAAACCAGACGGTAGTTGGTATGTACAGGCCCCTATTTCTCAAACATCTTGTGTCTCCTATAACAGGATAAAGCGATGTATGTTCATTTTGAATAGCTCTGTTTTTCAATATATATATATATATATATATATATATATATATATATATATATATATATATATATATATATATATATGATAATGCCATTATATCTTTATATTGTATAATCAAGTTTGAGTTAGAAATTGTGTTAGGTGCAGCAATATACTTTAATTTGTTACACTTTAATGTTTCGAGAAATCTGATATCAGCCATTTGTCATCTACCACGTATATTCAATCTTGCCTATGGATTCACCCTTATCATTTTCCAAATATAATAAATCGTGCCTAGGAATTTGAACTTCTATCTATTGACCGATGGAGTATTGCTCAAGTAAGCGAACGTCCATGAATACTATATTTGAAGATACGTTTTGAGAGCTGCTCAATATTATTGACTGCCTTTTTAACCCTACCTTCTGACACTGGCGTTACGGTATTTTTTGTTAGCATTAAAATTTGAAAGAGAGTCATATCACTGTTATAGCAAATTTTAGGCTTACTCGCAGTAGAGATACGAGCGAGTGCACGTTTATGGCAACTAAAACAATGTCTTGCAATAACCACTCAAAACAAAACACCCGAACGTTGCAACGAATAAAATCGATTGATTAGTAACTGATCAGTTGCACGAACGGTTGTCCAATGTGTCTGATTATCTAATATGTAAGACTTATGGACAATGCTCTTGCAAATGTCGGAGATTTACTGACAACAGCTCCGCGAATAAGTTACTAGCTGCTTGAATGAAGGATAAACAAATATTCGAAACAAAAACAGCAATAAGATGTCTAAAAAAACAAAGCCAAATGAGTGAAAGCTAATAATTAGAATGTAAACAGTCATTTAAAGTCATTAAAAACATCTAAAAGCCATTCTAAATAGATTTGTTGTTTTAAGATAACAATAAACTATACAGATCCCTATTTTCCATTGGAACAGAAATACTTTATGTTGTTAAAAACAAATAATTTTGTATAAAAAGATGAAGTTTTATCTAATAAATATTGCATCTAAAATGCGTATTCGGTGTTCAAGATCAGAGTTTCATTTGATCCGAAGTCTGTGTAAAACATGTTGAAATAAAGATACTAAATGCTCCTAAATTTCATATTAATAGGCTACTTTACGTGATAACAGATCACATGGGAATTCATAATGTTCAGGCTTTTATCAAAAGAGCATGGTGCAAGACTGAACTAAAATAAATGCAGAGAAATACCGAAATATCCTATTTTAATGTCAAAGAGCGTTTGCTATTCGACTCCACTGGGAGAAACAAACTCGCCTACCTTTATCTGATTTTACTGCGGTAAACATCAATAACCAAATTCTCATAATTTGAGCAAACTTCGCAGTGGCGAAAAAATATTAGAAACAATATATCCTGTAATTATTGAAGCGTCTTATTGGCAGATTTTTTACTATTTTTGACTGAAATTATTTCCGCATTAGGACTTCTAATTACCAGTAACTATCTTATAATGATATGTTCCGATTTTATAAAAATGACTTAATATCTCCTAATTTGAAAATAAAATCTCCTGGAAAGGAGATAGTAAATTTAAATATGGTATTGATTGTGGAACTACGGCATTTCCATTGGAAATTGGTTCCCCCTCTACATCTCAAGTATGAAACAAGCAATTCGTTTCCTATTTATATTGTGTCTTTGAATCCACAAAGGTCTGTTCTTAAACGATTTAAAAAATAAATAAATAAACGCAAGTGCAGCTTTATTAAGATCATTCAAATGATCGAATTTAAAAATATCTCCACTGTTCATGCTCATAAAGTAGGTGCGTGCTGTTATTGCTTCAGTGTTTTATATTTTTATAAACAGGGAAATAAAGTCTAATTTAATAACTTCCACCAAAGCAGTAGAGAAAACAAAAACAAGTACGCATACGCAACATAAATCACATCGATTTGATAAACATGCTGTATTCGTATGCGGGTAAATCTATTGCCGACATTTTTTATTTCAATTATTCTAAATTCTAATAAAGTGAACATACTCGATAGATACAATCATTCTGTAAGTGTACGGATGTGTTTACATTAATTCTACAAATAATATCAAGCAGTAGCAGTAGCAGTAGCAGTACCAGAAGTAAAAGCAATAGCAGTAGTAGAAGTGCAATATAAGGGTCTGCATTAAATGAACTATTACATTACTTCTGTTTTAAGACGACCTTTTAATACAAAGTCAGCTTCATACAGATAATTCAATATATGAATACATTTTAGGATTACCTCCACTGTCCTCAATAAAACGATTAGTGCGTGTGTTTGTTTGTTTCCAATTTATATTTTGTTTTGAACCGTTAAATAAAGTCGGATATTGAGTAAATGGTTTCCAAATTGGTTAGAAGACAAGGAAGAGAACAGAAGAATGCGCCAGTGTGTCATACTTAAATGAAGCAAACAAATGCAGGAGAAAATTTCAGACTGTGATTAAATGGTAAATTTGATTAAACATGATAGACACGTCGTAAACATATTTGTGGGGAGGAGATGTTAATACAATTATCTCCACAAAACCCGGATAATGTGAACAAAAAATGAATGTTCATTGAATTTTGCTGTTTTAGTCTAATTGGTAAACTAAAGGTTAATGATATAACAAAAATAAAACAAAACACAGAAAAGGAAATCACTTTTAAAGTCCGGGTATTGTTTTCTAAAGGGACCGTTTAAGTGGCATGTTGCCTATATAACTGTTGCAACAATGCAATCAATAAGATCAATTGCATAACTCCGTTTTATTTACACGCTCTTAAATCACGTTGATAGTTTATTAGAGAATTGGCTTTATCCTTATAATTCTTGTATTGTGACGCTATGTTCCTGCTAGGTCTCTGTACAAATTTATGTGCATATTCGGTGCATATGCATGCATGCGGTAGAATTTGATGTTGCATGGATAAACCGTTTATATTTACCTTATACTTTTTCCGGTATTTGTTTCAGCATAGCAGATTTTGATATACTATTTCCTATATGGATTTAAATTGTTCGTGGTTTATCATATATATGACATAACAACAGCTGAACATACATTCACTTACTAAGAAAATACGAAGATATGCGCTTTTCATCTTAAAACAACCAGGAGTTATTACAGTACCTTTGGGTTATAACTATGTATATCAATTGTTTAATCAGGCTAGAGTACAGGCCCCAATTTCTCGAAACTTCTAAAGTCCCTTATAACAGGATTAAGCTAAGCTCACTATTCTTGTTGTTCTATAAAATGTGTTATATTTACTTCTTCAAGATTTTTTATAAATTATGTTGGAACAATCTGCATGATTATCAGAATAAACCATATTCATTTATCAAAATCCATATTTAGTATGTATTTTGGCTAATTGAAATAAGCGACTTAAGCCTGTTAAGCTTAAGAAGTTTCGAGAAATTCGGGCCTGATGAATAATGTTGTTTTTTTTTAAATCATATCATCTCCCATACGCAACTTTACTAATAGTACTCAAAGTAAAGGCTTTAACCATGAATAACCTAAGTGCATAGATATTGGTACTTAATAAGTTATATAATACTTAAAAATATACATGCGCGTGGTTTCTCCGAGATATTTTTTTCTGGCAAAGGTTTTGATTATTTCATAACTGTCATTGTCATTTTGTTTTCATTTGTGTCAAAAGCTTTTAGCAGTATGTTATGATTTGTGATGTATGTAAGATTAAATATATCCATTATAAGTTGCCTGTTGTTATGAATTTGTTGAAACATAATTAGAGCAGCATCTACTGTTTGATTGGCGGAAATGTGATATATCGTAAGCAGATGGCTATTTAAAGCAATCTTTTGAAGAAAAAGGAAAAAGCTTCCCATATTTTCGATTTTATTGCACTATTATGTCATTATAAATTATACTTAAAAATGATATAATCCAAGCCATAACGCGCGAAAACCTGTATTGCTTATTTTATCGAACTGTATTAGGATTGGTACACCTTTGAGGTCGAAACCCCCTACAGGGACCTTTAAAATAGCTAACAACTTTTATTGCAGAAGCATTTTAGAATATTTGTTTGTAAAACTACAGGAACAAGCTATGTAGCCAAATGTTTAAACCAAAACCGCGTTTAAAACTTGCGTCTAGGTTTTTTTTAAATATATCTTATTGCATAGCCAAATTAATTTTTTCCAACAAAAACATCTACATTATGTTCCATAACATAAGAGCTGTTATTCATTGCGATGTATACTGCGGCATTTTTGTATTTTTTTCCTTTGTAACCGAAGACGTTTACCAAGGCATAACACTGCTGAACGGCTATTCATTTATGACGTAAAAAAGCACGTGGTATATAACCACACACGCCGCAAACTATGGGTTTATATTGAAACACCTATCAAGCGGCTTCCAATGTCAGCTCACTGTTACATTTAACAAAAATAACATGTGTAGTTTCTTACCACACGTGACATGGACATTGCTAAAATATGCATCTTTTCATGAGTATAATATATTTATGTTGACCGGTATAATCCGTTCATAATCACTATCATTATTCAGCTTGGTTTAAACAATATGTTTTCATATGATGTTAATATATCAGCATAGTACAAGTATACATGGAGAAAGGATTGAAGAGATAGCTTTGAGCTATGAAGACTTTCCTCCTTATTTAATGTGTGTCAAAAGCTTTTAGCGATTCCTTAAAAATAATACGGACTTTAGAATTAAATTGTACTGTTTCCCTACAAACATGTCTATACACTATGTACAGCTCGTTCTGATTGATGTTTCCATTTATTCCGTAGACAATGCTCTGTAATAGTTCGAATGCATCATTAGTAAATATCATAGAGATTCTCTGAAAATCTATATCCTTTAGCTCTGCCAATACTCAAGTTATTAATAACACCATATAAAAATAACTCATGTTCAGTTTTGTTTGTTAATATTCTGAAGAGGAAACTAAGTTAAGAACGTTCCATTGTCATTGACTGCAGTTTGATACATATCTCTCTCTCTCTCTCTATTTCATGAAAATTGTATTTGACGGACGTGCATCTCTCATTTATTGAACGACTGAAGCAGTGTCTATAAATAAACAATGTATAAACAAGATATGCTTCGTTGTTTTTGTTGCAAAATTGTGTCTGTAGTTTCCATTGTTTTTTGATATTATTCATGTATATTTTAAAGGAAACTAGGGTGCCACTACCAGGATTTGTTTAATTGTGTTTTGAAGTCGAATCCCTTTAAATGAATTCCCATATTTCATAATTATTGCTGATGGCAACTAACATAGTGCGTGCATAAAATATACTAATTAAACATTGTGTCCTTACGATAAGACATATTGATTCATTATTATGTATTATTACAATTACATACACAAGCATATTTACGAGTTTTTGTATAAGAATAGAGTCAACCCAACTTTTGTAACAAATTGCGATAACAGATTTATATAATGATCGTTCTGTTTAGAAGCCATACTCTATACGCCCGATCGCTATGCATATATATGTATAAGTACAATGTATCAATCAGCAGGCATTATGTTTTAATATTTCATTGTGTATATTGTATGTACTGTTTAAAACGAAGTAAATATTGTAATATTGTGATCTATAAATAAGAATGAAAGCATGGCTACTCACAATAAACTTTAAATAAAAGCTACAGAAACGCAGGAAAATTAATCACAATGATTATATTTCTTTATTATATGAATATCGTTTTGACAAAGTATAACATAACATAAAATACAAATGTATTAACACATGTTTACAAACTAATCATGCATAAGTCATCATATTTGTGAGGTGCCTTGTAAAGGTCTGAAAACAATGTCTGCTCTGTTTCCTAAATCACTGCACTGCTCTTGCATTTGCATTATACCCGGCTCCAACTGTAATACGTGCAACAGGGCACAATGCGAAAAAAATCAAAATAGCAATATTGTAAGGAAAAGGTGATTGATTCTGTAATTAAAGTTGAGTCAAAATAATGCTGTGCCATTATCAAAACCCTTTCTTATTCTAAGCCGCTCTTTTATTGGAGCTACAAATTAATGTTGTTCAAGCCATAAAGCCAAATATTTGAACGGTTCGCTTCGTGAATTATTCCTGATTGAATTCATGAATTGCCATTTCTTTTTCCCAGAAACGAATGTTCTTCTAGAATTATTGCTGCTTAAGCAAACATTATTTAAAAGCAATGTCAAGAATACCGACACAAATCATATTAAATATGGATTCCCTACAACAGAACATTTCTTTGTACCAAGGGAGGTAATACAATGACTGATTCAAAGTGAACCCTTCTGATTTGCTTTCCCCTTCTCGTATAAACATCAGATGACAGTTTGATAGGAATAATAGCATTTCTGTACATAAAAATATATTACTTTTACCCATTACCGCTACTTCAGAGATGGGGTCCAAGTCAAAATTTATGTACTTCAATGATATAGTGCTAATAACTCGCAGATCAATTTCATAATCAATTATTGCATAATTTGTCCAATTCAAATTATATTTAGCATTGTTGAAAGTAAGAATAAAGCTATGAATGAGTATGTTACCTTTAAAGTGGAGTGAATAAGAATATAGCTAGTGAACAATTAACTGTGGTTAAACCAAAAGGACATGGTGTCTGCATATATGGCTGTATCGATTGGGAAAAATGAGTTATGTTTTAGGTATTCAAAAGAATAATAAGAAGTTATTCAAGTCCGTATTATAAATATTAAGCTCCAGCAATGAAAACGGTCTTAGATACCCTTATAGTATTCATGTGATTATATCCCAAAACTGATTTTACAGTCCCTGGCCGTTTCTGCCACCAATAGTTGTTTACAAATTTTCATTTTTTTTTTTTATAATTGTGGCAAATGTTTTTGTTATAAGATGTACTAAAAGTCATATCAGCACTGTTCAGAACCATAACTTTTCATGGTTAAAAACTTCTTTTAAATTTACTTCATTATACAAGCATCAATGAAGACAGAAATAATGAAGGCGGTTGTGAACTTTAATGCTTTGAAAGTTCTATTAAGCACTTCCGTACTCTTATCCTTGTTTTATAAGCTGTATGATGCATTATGGATCATGTTTGTTCTATTTTAGTACTGAAAGAATTTATTTATAATAACCATTAAGGATGAAAAGCACCCATTTTTAAATAAGATCAAAAGATATATGAAGTAACTTTCCCATTAGAATTTCAAACTTCTAATACAAATATGTGTCAGTGCTTTGAAGAGTTTTCCTCATCATCAATTAGTTAATGAACGAAGTTTCGTAAAGTACACTTCTTAAAACGTATTTAATGAACTTTATATTAGAAAAGTAAATGTGTGATATATTTTGTGAAACTTTCTATGCAAGGGATTTCGTAATGCCTTTAACACCTCTGTAAACACTTCAAACAATACTTATAGACAATAAGTATTCCAATATGAAAACACCCCAGCAGAATACCAATAAAAGCATCTGATCTTATTTCTCATTGAAGCTTTGAAAGTAAAGAAAATGATCAGCTGATCTGTAATTGCCTTATGAAAGTAAAAGAGGGCATATCCGTGCGTGTTTTTTTTTTCTTTTGACAAGGATTAAGGTCTTTGTACAGTACCCTTAAATGTTGATAAAAAGGAACAGATCTGTTCATTGTCAATGGTGTAATGATATCCATAGTAACATAAACACTCGACTGCAGAGATTATCAGGTTATATTACGCAAAAGAGAAGTATGTCGATTTGGTGTTAAGGTCTTCTCAGCAAATAAATGCTGTAAGTCCCCTGATAAGAACTATCAAGTTTCGAACATATTGACGAGATCATTTTTTTCATATTTCTTTCATAATGTTATAGGTACTTCACCGACAAGACGTGTTATTGAAATTGTACTCGAGCACTTCATTGCGAGTGTATTTTTTCATTCACGTGTGTAGAAGGTGTTGGATCCGGAACGTCATATTGTCAATGGCAACGCTCTATAACTAGCGCGGGTTGTAAATGAATAACGTTGTAATTTATCTGCATGTTGGTAACTAAACGGTTAAGCGTGTCCTCCTTGTTACCGTCTCAATAATTTAAGTAATATACGGACGGAAACGAAAGAGAAAAAAATCTCAAACATCTCACAGCTTAAACCATTACATACCAAATAATAATGATTTTATGTTGATTTATGCATTTATAATGTAACACTCAAACGAGTCAATAACATAACAGGTTGTACACTTATATTATTATGCCTTATGAGTTTTCGGTTTAAATTGAAATTAAATGAAAACGAAATATTTGAATTCGAGCTCATATGTAAACAATAATGTATCAAACCCCAACCCACTATACACATGCTCGGTAGTTAGATTGAAACGGACACGAATTACTTTTAAAGTCGTCCTTATTGACTGGTTTACCTATGTCGACCTCTATCTATTGACAACATTAATCAATTGGACTTAAAATAAATGAACAGTCTACACAAGATACTTGTATAAAACGCTAAAGGGAGGTATTAAATGCAGATCTGACCAGTGCCTGTACCACCCCTCTAATTTCACCTTCCTTTTATTCCATCGTTATCCTTTCTTCTTTCTAACTAACTGATTACAGGCTAAAACAACTTGTTTTTACATACCATAGTTTACACAATACGACTATAAGATTATATTTATTCGAGTCACCGCAACTTGCGCACCAGCCTAAGCAGCGTGAATGACCTACAGAAGCGTGACATAGTATAAGCCTTTAGTAAATGCTTTCTTCTCAATTATGTTTACACTATTGTTTTGTGCATAATTAACATGTTCATTGTAAAACTGCATTACACATTTGGTCTTTGTTAAAGTTGATTATGCTCAAATTTATTTAACTAATTGTAAATATTATATCGAAATAAATATTGTTTAAACAAAAAGAAAGAAAAAAACTCTCAAACATCTCACAGCTTAAACCATTACACTGAATACTAAATGATATAATAATTAATTTAATTAGTTTTTTTTTTATTCAATTTATAATCGTTTTAGATTTTTGATACTGTATGTTTATTTCTTTACATAAACGTGTATGCATATAGAAAATAACACTCAAACGAGTCAATAAAATAACATGTTGTACAATTATATGTAAATGCTTTATCATTTTTCGGTGTAAAATTGAAATTAAATGAAAAAAAGAACAAAGAAATATTTGAAATAGAGCTCATATGTGAAAAATACTTGCGCTAAATGTATCGAACCCTAACCCACTATACACATGCTCGGTAGTTAGATTGAAACGGACACGAATTACTTTAAAAGTCGTCCTTATTGACTGGTTTACCCTGCTTTACCTACGTCGACCTCTATCTGTTGACAGCATTTATCAATTGGTCTTAAAATAAATGTACAGTCTACACAAGATACTTGTAAAAAAAACGCTAAAGGGAGGTATTAAATTTATGGTACCGCACTGAAGTACAGGGCATTTTTGTGAGACATTGTTTCTCTGTTCATTGGAGGAGCGGCAGTTATGAAATATAAACTATTGTTTTCGAATTGTAGGTGACCTCTTATAGAGTCTATAACAAATGATACTTGACTGTCTACGAAGATTTACATATGGTATATCCAATTGATTAACCTCCTATTTTTTTAACAGAGTGCCTTAACGTTTCACACAGGATAGTGTTATCAAGATTCATAGCAATCACCTTCTTGTGTTTTATCGCCAATACCATTTTTATTAAACTCACATTCATTTAAATGGCAGAATAAAGATCCTAATCCAATTAACTTATATAGTACAAGCAAATTCATGAATTTACTTAAACCGCGTAATCGTTCCTAAATTGATCATTTATTTTAACCATATTGCACCGAAGGTATATATATCTTACCGTTACATTGTTATGTGTGTCAATAAAAGTATTTTGCTGTTGTTGCAAAGGTATAATTTACTCTTCATAGCGAATATCTCAATATTATATATAGTTTACTCTTTGATAAATAAATTGCAGATTGGAAGATACAAATCAAGTATTTTTGGATTTAGTGGGGTGCAAACTCACGCCGGAACAGTAAAGGAAAAACTAGAAAACTGACACCAAAATCTCACGCCGACAAGGACTCATACACAAATATAAGGATAAGTTAAACTTTTCAAGCCTTTTCCTGAAACGCGTAACTATTGCTTTTGAAAACATAGGCCTTCAAGAACAATCTTTTGAGCATATATCGACATTTGTGGAAGGGTTCCAGTCGTAGGTATCTTAATTTCAAGACTTCTAATGAGTATCCACACCCTACTTCGTCATACTAAAACTTGCATTCTACAAAAAACACAAACATAAGCGAGGCCCATTAATACATCGAATTACATGACATACTTAAAGGCTTAACCCATTTTCCGTAAAATGATCGTAAAACCTTAATTTAACAGACTTTAACTAATTTGCATTAAATGAATTTCATTAATCTGCATGATCCGATGACCTTGTCTTAGTGTGTGAAATTATCATTCCGCTGATCATAATGCACCCAAAAAGTCTTCGACAATCCGTCACAGATAACATTGTTATCTGGTTGTATTAAGATAAACATATTGCCTGGGACATTATTGCTCACCCTTGATAAAGATTATTGCATTATAAACTTTGGCAGATTAGAGCTAGTTCTACTTGTCGTATTTCTCGCATTCTGGATGTTGAAATGACAAGGCATGCCCATACATTTTTAGTTTTAAAATATATCGCGTTAACATAGCAACTGTCAAGCTAAATGGCTGTCACATGACTTTGTCGGATGACTTTTAGCAGATTACAATTTGCGTATGGCTTTTAATAATTGCTTCAGGATGTAAAGTCCTTATTCCATTAAACTTTTTTGGATCCAATAATGATAATGTGTTGCTTATTGAATACGTAATTGAAAGTAATCGATGTGGATTAAATGTGGGTTTGATGATGATGAACCCTTATTCAACATCTCGTTAATACGCCTATTTGAGAAGCTTAATGGCAACCGTTAAATTATCACAAGAACACATTGTGCTCAATGGATGGACTCTAATAGGTGACTGATTACTTTACGGGTTTGCAGTTAAGACACAGTTGGAATAAAATGTTCATTCAGCTCGTAGTCCTGTCTTTAATGTAAAACGATTATTTAAATAGTCTATATCGGACTTCTTTATAATTATCTTAAATGTAGCAATAAAGGAATTGAAGTCAGGTTTACTATTATTTCGCCAACTTGCGTAAAGGATTTTAAAGTTTTTTACAACCATTTATAAAGTTCAAAGTTAAGTTTACTGTATCATACAACTATAATGGAAACAGAAATAAAGCAGTCGGTCGTAAATATAAATGTTATTATGTTCTACAAAGGGCTGTTGTGCATTATACCTTTGTTTATAACAGATTAATCCATTAATTATTTTGTTGTTTCATTCCTTGAACACCTTTCGTACAATCATCTTTCCATATTATAACAAATAAGTATTAAACGCACCCATAACGCATTAAAGACCATAGGATGTATATTATATAAAAGGTATATCTCAATAATCTTTCCGACTTTTTTACAAAATGATGTCCTCATTTATTTACAGTAAAATAACGGATTTTCGTAAACTTTTCTCTTTTTTGTTAGAGGGGTTATGACATATATTATTTAAACAGTACTATTGATACTTGTAAAACTGCCAACCCAAGGGATATCGTAATGCCTTGTAAAACCTCTTTTGCTGTCAAATTTAGTTCGAAAAAGAGCGTTTCACCTATAAACGAAAATCCCAACAGAATAATAGTGAAAGCCACTTGTCTTATTTTTCATAGGATTTTTTCAAATGGAACAAGTAAAGGCGGACATGATAATCCGATCTATAATTGCCTATTAATTGTGGAAGAAGGCATATTAATCTTCTTAGTTTTGATAAAAAAAGGTGTTCTGTACCGTACGCTTAAACGTTGATTACGAGGAACTTTTCCCTTTTTTGTTAGAGGGGTTATGACATATATTATTTAAACAGTACCATTGATACTTGACTAGTAAGACTTTGCTAAAGGAAGTATGTCGATATAGTGTGATAGTAACATCAGTGATATCAATGCTGTCATTCCATTGGTTAGAACCTCATTGGCTGTTTGACATTGCTCTGCTGGTCGAAAACCTTATATCGACAAAAATAATCAATTAGGCTTAAACATACTGTACAATCAGCCCAAGATGTTTGTTACAACCACAAATCGGATAGACCAATTAAAGGAGTGAATGGGAATAGGAGGATCGACTATATCAAATACGTTACATTATTGGAATCTAAGGATCACAACATTACAACAACACAGCTTGCTTATATTTTGTCACCCTGTTGTGGAGCATATCAAATATAATTCCTACTTTACATGTTTCCCTGGACTGACTTTAGCTTTTGGGTTGCCGTTCTTGTAACTCACATACTTGGCTTTTCAAGCTCAATGTATTCACTAAGGGATTAAACCGGATTTGAAGACATGCTAGACTTAACTCCATAACTTATACTATATGAACACACGTACGATACACAAAACAAAGTATACATAAAAGAGGTTTCGCAACACAAAATGTACGTATAAAGTTACGTTTTAATACACTACGTATGATAGTATTCAATGTATCTTAAGTTTGTAAGGCAGTAGGCTAGGATACCATTTTTGTACACTTGATTCCACGGCCCCATTTTATTCAAGATCGTGAGGCTTAAGATGTTACATTTCTAGGAGTAATCCCGTTTTTCGATTAAGCTACGTATCAATAAAATATCATAATAACATGTATCGTACAGATTCTACCCGTAGATTTTCGTGTGTCCTCGAGCACTATTCAGCAACATATGGCTTACGACACAGATATCGTAGTGTACAGGGCCCAGAATTCAACAGTTGTATGAGGGAAACAGTATAATTCCACATGGAACACTAATGATAATATGAACACGTTTGGATGTGAATAACAAGTGATTTATATTCTTATTTGCTAAAACGTTGTGAGTTGTAAATTTCCAACATGTAATTTGATCAAAACAAGAATAGAAATAGAAAATGAGAAAGCGATAAAAATGTAACATTAAGTTCACATTTGAGCGTACATTAAGGAGTTGTAAATTTTGCAATGAATCCAGAAAATTTGAATGGAATACGTCGGTAAAGAATTATCTGCTACACCGAATTACACATTGTCAGATTGTTTTGTAATTACGTTACGATGGAATTAGGACCAGTTTAGACCATCTTAGAAAATAGCAAAAACTGGAGTATGTGAGTGTATATTTACATATTAACACAGAACATAGCAAGATGCGAGAAATGCCATAGTTTCTATCAATAACCTGGGGCCGTATTCTGAAAGCATTTTAGTGAACTCTTTCAACCTCTCCTTTTCATCAAATGGAAGCATACATTTTTAAAAATGTAAGAAAAAGCCACTTACAAGGCAAACGTACGTGACATAATCGTGACTTTTTCTTACAAATCCGCCATTTTGTGTATTGTCAAAACAATGCTCATTTAATGTTAGCATGACACGAAATAAAGTCATCCCCACTGCTTACATCTGACGTTTAGAATTAATATGCGTATATATATTTAAAATGAATAGAGCGGCCAAGGTAACCCGCTATATCTAATGTAAATCGACACAATTTGACTCTAACTTATTAGTGATTGTTAATGCATTCGTCACCATCGATCTACGTGATGGTAATGAAAAGGAAAAAAAACCGCAAACATATTGTGTAAAATTCGAGGAGTGACAAAATGTGAATCTAATATCCCCTGAAGAGCGATTTGCAGACAGTGTCTCATAATTTAAGATCACATTAACACCCATGTTTTTGTAAGATTTATAATGTCATTATTTTCAGGATTTAAGAAATTCCTTGGAGGTGCAAAGCCAATTCCGCATCGTCAAATACGTAAAGGGGACTTGTTCAAACAAATTATGCCAACATTGTTTTAAACTTTGCTCAGTTGATTACCTTTCAGTAAATACGTTCAACAAAAAAGCAACAACACTTTTTAGATAGTCATTTGAACAAAATGATGTCATTATTCAAATTCAATTTCAATCTATTTTCGATAGTTTTAGTGTCTTATCTTCAAGTAATTGTTAACAATATAAATCCTGTGATACTTGGGTTGATATTTAATCATTGTTACAAATATTTCGATAAATTTCATATCGAAATTATTTCTTACAATGTCTTATCCCTTAAAAGTAACTGAAATGAAACGTAAATAGATAACAATCATAAATATTGCGAAATGTTTTTAAAAGTAATGAGTTTGTAGTATCAATATTATGTATCAATTAAATATTCATTATCGAACTAACCAAAGTAATTAGAAAAATGTAAACAAAGGAGAGATTATGATAGGATTTTTTTCTGGTGACCTTTATCACTTCGAGTTCGGTGTGTTAACACGTATACGAGACCTCTATCTGTCAAATGTCCAAATATGGCTTGCGTGTATGAATATGTTACGTACTTTTGTTTATTGAAGTCATGGAAGGCGAAAACAGTGCGAAGTTACAGAATTCACTTTATTGAGCAAAATAAGGAGAAAAATATATTTTGTATCTCAGCAAAATAAAATAAACCTTATTCCTAATATGAAGACAGTTTTTAAATGTCACAACACAAAGAAAGCAAACACACACGGCACTTCTGCTTTTACGAGCATGAACAATTCGTCATACCTGTAGACGTAACGTGGCCATTTGTTTGTAGTATTTTTTGAACGACCATTATATGCAACACTAAAAGAGGTTCGTGAGTCAATCGCTATTACTATCGATGACGCTCGTTCGTCTTCTTTGATTTTATTGGCGAGCTGCTCATGTTCATGATAATGTTACAATTTATTATCTTCGAATTGGTAAACAATTTTTTAGAAAGATCGGAAGCTTCGTGCTTATCATCATGTTTTTTTGCATACCCTTTTCCTGAATATTTATATGCTTCTGGTGGTAAAATTGTTATGTATCAATAGTTTGACAGGTTTTAACAGTTATTTTCGTCACACTATTTTTAACGACGAGAACGTAGTTTCTAGACTTGACACCGTACTAGCATGATACGGAATCAGAAAACGACAGTATGGTGATACGGATTTTTTATACGGTGTGCTGTATGTTGGATATGGAAAAGGAAATTGATAGGCATAATTATTAAACTAAAATTGATAACTCTTTAAGTGAAATCTTCCTTCATCAATACTTATGTGAAAAACTACAGAAACAAGCTCAGTAGCAAAACGTTTAAACATAAACACGGTTTAATGGCAGTGGGTAAACGCCAAAGACATAGAACACAAAAACAAAAAAATAACAAACAAGAAACATGGAAGAACATCACAAAACTCCACAAACATGTTTTGGTAATTTATATTGAAACATGTTTTTGATATTATTAAAGGTAATCTTCCCTCATCAATACTTATGTGAAAAACTACAGAAACAAGCTCAGTAGCAAAACATTTAAACATAAACACGGTTTAATGGCAGTGGGTAAACGCCAAAGACATAGAACACAAAAACAAAAAAATAACAAACAAGAAACATGGAAGAACATCACAAAACTCCACAAACATGTTTTGGTAATTTATATTGAAACATGTTTTTGATATTATTAAAGGTAAGCCATCCATCATTAGAATGCAAAGATATGTTAGTGCATTTTATATATTAACATCGGGATAATTTTTATGTTTTATTGGTTTTGATTAACTATTATATTATTATTGTGTGGATTTCATTTTTTAAATTCAACTTAAACTATATGGAAGTTGTTTTTATTTGTTTCATAAACAACGAAATGCCTATTAAAAAACTCTCGGTTAACAGCTTAATACATTAGAATTAACATTAACATTTAACTTTTAAATAAAACTTTGCAAGTAGCATTTATTGTAATAATGATTAATGGATGACCTAAAGAGAGATGCTCTTAGCCACACAGAAGTTACAATCGAACGATATATTCTCGACTTGCGATTGAATCTTAGACGCATTAAAGTAAACCAATAACCTTTTGTTTCCCAGACTGCTGTCATTTGTATGCATTATTTATTTTACGACTGCGATTCCCCCATTATACCTCTATTATGTTTTACTAGACGATATGAAGCAATACCACGTAGAGTAACTGAAAACGCCTCTAATGCTGTCTCAGTTGTTGTTGACCTTGATTTTATAGCCAGATATGGTACTATCAGTCTGGGATTGAAAATTACATTTTTATTTTATATGATTATAAGCATTACAAAATATAAGTATGCATTATCTAGGTTAAGAATAGCATCATATATATTGAACATCGCAACGGCAGGTTTTCAAAAATCAAAAGCAATTCCTTATAAGGAAATAAAAAGTCTATGTTGTAACTCTCTTGAACACGATTTTCACGTTTTACTTGAATGTCAATGGTACGCCAAAATACGTAATATGTATGTATTAAACTATATTGACTAACAAAATAATATGTTTAAGTTTATAATGTTGAGAAGCACTCAAAAACTCTTTTTAAAAGAGATTTGGGGACATACGTATTTACGACATTTGAATTACGAAACATTTTATACGTATTATGAATAGAAAACATATCCTCTGTTCGATGTTATTCTATCTTGTCTAGTGACCTTTCACTTTTTTGTGATACAGGTTATCTATTATAATTTGTTTACTTATGTATGACAACTAAACCGAACTAAACTATTGAAACTGGTCACCCTTTCTTACTGAAACCGGCAACTCTGATTATACCCACACATTTTAAAATGTTCTTTCGCAAAACGAGAAATTGCTATGACCAATTTAAAATAGGCATTGTATAACAGAAATTGCCATGTCGTGCTCTTTGCTGTCATATAAGGTTACTGGCATTTACTTATGTAAATTAAGAATGCTTTGTTACTGTTTTGGAATCATTTAAGGGTAGTTCGAACAGATAATGAATATGTCAAGTTTGTTTAAGAATAGTATTAGAAATGAACAGCTTTAGTCAATATTTAGAATATAAAGAAACAAGTAATTCTAACCTCAATAGATCAATTTAATTAAAGAACAAATATATAAACGGGAACAAGTTTATCTTTAATATATTTAAGCATGTGTTTACGTATTAGTGATAAGAAAGAAGTACATTCTTCATCAGAATGTACGCTTTTTAGCTAACAATATTAACTTGTAAAAATTGTTGTCCGGCAAGAGCAGTGGTAAGTGCAGTGATAAGCGCACTTTCTTGTCACCAAAGCGTCTGAGGCTCGATTCCCGGCTGGTCGCATTTTAGTTTAGTGTGTGGCCACCCAGCCTGCCAAGTTGTTGTATCCCCACAACAAGACAAAACCACACTCTCGTGTAACATCGTGCCAACGTGATATATCTAAAATAATATTGTCATATCTTGTTTCACAGTCGTTGTGAAAAACATAAGTTGACACTTAACTAACGGAGCAAAGTGATACTGTTTTAGTTCATGGAATAAAAGCAGTTACTTTTTTTCCCACCATTTCTCGGTTGCATCCACTCTACAGGGTTTTTTCGGGGTAGAAGAAAGAGCGGACGAGAGAAAATGAGAAGAATCCCCGTCCTGAGTCCAGGGCTCTTACACAGAAAAGTCGCCGACACCTTTCGATTAGAGCCAAAGACAACGTTATAAAGTTTCCAGGGGTAGAATATAGACTTAACCGAAAAAGCGCTGAAAGGTTCCAGCGCCAAAATAAAGACTGCATAGACGTAATTGTCCGGCGATGAAGCTCCACATACTCAGAAATCACCAACGATCACAATACATCCAGTTTCTTGGTGGCTGGTTAAACTGCATGTATTATCTTTACTATAAAGATTTATAATACGCCTTTCGCTTCACCTTTACAAATGTACTTGTCAGGAATGAAATGAATTTCAAAGTTTAGCATAAAATTACTGATAATTGCGTGCGAATTTTGTTGTATTTTATTAACGAATGAATATGTTCGTCCTGTTACTTACTGCAATAGTGTATTTGTTTTACCCTTTTTTAAGGGTCTCATAAATCATTTCATACAAATAATTAATCAATAGTTTATAGAAAAGTAATTCAATGCACCCGAAATAATCTGTAGAATATTGATTACTTTTGATTCATGCCATGCTGTGATGTGCAAAAAATGCTTTGAGCTTCAGATTGAGAAATGATTTTTGTATTTTCGTGATAGTTGGCTTGAAATTCATTCGAATTGGAATAATTATTATACAGCCTTCGTTTTCATAGAATGTGGACATGGGAACATTCAATTTTAAATATAGTGATAAAATTTTACTTCAGAATAAGATTACAATAAATCTTACGAAATGAGCACCAACAGTATTGTTCATGAAAGGCACAGCCATGGGGTAAAATAATACTTTTGGTTTTACGAGGAGAACATTATTCTTCGATTGTATTATTGAGATTTGTTGAATTCAGATTTCACTAAGCGCGCCTGACCTTCCAAAGAAGTCGGGTTGGCAATATATTATTGTTTTTAAATTTTTACAATGAACTCAAAGTAAGGAAATTGCGATTCCTGTTAGGTTTAGTCTCTTAGTCGTTTGCGATGTCTGATAGTCCAAATGGTGTTTTGAAAAAAAATACAAAGACGTTGCGTAATTTTTTCCGGACTACCACGCTTATTGCAAATACTGGTCTACTTGGAAAATAGTCCAAATGGTGTTTTGAAAACATTACAAAGACGTTGCGTAATATTTTCCGGACTACCACGCTTATTGCAAATACTGGTCTACTTGGAAAAATAGTCCAAATGGTGTTTTGAAAACATTACAAAGACGTTGCGTAATATTTTCCGGACTACCACGCTTATTGCAAATACTGGTCTACTTGGAAAAACACTCAAATATAATCTCGTGCAGTGTAATATTTCGTCTGGAGAATGGTTTGTCAAAGATAAAGAACGCACGGCTATTGATTTGTTCTCTGATAATAATCAAGTGTGGCCTATAGCATCATGATTATTATACCAAAATCCTTTGAATATATTGAATGATATTGACTCGAATTCAGTTAGACCTTTTCAACGTCATTTGCTTTATCAATTATTTGTAAAAGTTATGTTTTCTTATTCAATTTTGATTGAAAGCTACTTCTTATCTGGTCTTTGACGTTCAGATAGTTAAAACTGCACATGTAGTACATTGTTTAACATCGAACAAAATCACTATATTTTAATAATTGGCTACAATGAACACAATAAGTAAATATCAATGACTTGATTGCATCATTTATTTAATTCTAACAATACATCACAAAATAAAAACGATTGTTTAACCTATAAATGAACTATCCGCAACTGCAATTTGTAATACTTTATTTGTTTTATGCCGTAAGGTGAGGATGAAATGTTACCCCGACTCATTCTGTATGTTATAACGACTTTGAATAGTTTTTTTAACTTCAACAATACGGTTTGCAATCAAATATGTCCAAATAATAAAATCCATGTTACACAATAACATGGTATATGTTTTTTTACACAAGTTAATGTAATGTCCTGTAACATAGGTTCCGTTAATTCAAGTTAAGGTAAACCTTAAAAGTTCGAAATTTAGAATTGAAGTAGGTGGTCTTTATTGTAGCATGGTATTAATAAAAGAATGCTAATGGATATACTATTTCATTGTAGGCAATCAAAATCTTGAGGATGTCTCTGTCTTCCTTTTGAGAAAAGCAATTACCTCTACAATTCATACCTTTTATAAAACAATAAAATTCTTCAAACCTTAGTCAAAATAATAATATTATTTGACAGCAGGTGTTATAAGATATCAATGTGTGTATAAATGTGAACTCTACTCATATATCGCTTCGTACCATAACGTCAGCTGTTTACAGTGTCATTACGAGTAACAATGTGCGGTAATAATGAAGTGTTGTCCTCTGAGGTTAATATGTATTGTATAAGAAATAAAGGTGTTAGGGAAGATATGTTCTTTTCCATTATAAAGAAGATCTTAGATTTCCAATACAAAACTAATGTTGTCCTCTGTAGAGTACTATATATTGTATAAGGAATAATCAGTGTTCAATTTTAAAGAAAAACCTTTGAATTCCAATCGATATAAGATTAAACTTTTCAAAAAGGGGTTCATTGTTTTGACATTATTTGCAATATTCATTTAATGTCAGCACTCATGAAGTTACTAAATGTACTATATATAAAAAAATATCACTAATTTGTGATGTATGAGTTTTATAAAAGCATTTTCCTTTCTCTGCCTTTCAATGTAAGGTTTTAACCACTATAACTCAAAATGGTTGTGAGGAGTTGATTGCTCATTTCACGCAGGTTTCAGATACATTATGGTATTGTGTTGTTTAAACTAAGGGATCTATCTTACCTACTTATCCGCTGTCTTGTCTTGTCGTGTCATTCTCAGCTCGAATAAGGAACGAACCATTGGTTGCTATCTTATTTAAGTTAAATTCAAAGCTAGCGGGTTATTAAAAAACAGAATAGAAGTAGTTTAAATATGTGTTCAATCAACCCGTAAATCACAAACATTTTTTCGTCCCCCGATATGGTCATGAATTATATAATGCATTTACGGTTTGATACATATCGATGCTTAAAAACCGCGCAAAGCATCCAGAGGATCCCGATGCCATTCTTAAAACAATAAAACAAATTATCGGTAATTGTTAAAAAAAAATAAAAGTTATTTCATTTCCCACTCGCACGAATGTTAATGTACTTTAACATTTTGGAAAATGTTCAATTTTGGTTCTGAAAAACCGCTTATTTGCCTTTAATTGCGTTAGAGTCTCCTTGGTGATGTATAATGACTTTTTGATCCAAGTTAATCACATTTACCGACAATAAATTACGACATATCGACAATGAATGTTTTAATTTTTGATTAAAATGCTTTAAGAGTGAAAATGATCAGCCTTAAGGAATAAACTGAAGAAACCGCGTTTTAATGCATTGCTTATTTTTTATTATTTTTTTTACGTTTTAACCAGCTACTTTGCAGTCGGACTTTCATACATTTGTTAAACCGATTTCTGAAAATGATAACAACCATAATAGCGCTATAACCATAATTGTTAACAAACTGTTTAGTGAAAACCCGTAAAATCACCACATTATTTTCGCTGTCATAGGCATTGATCCTAAAAAGCATTAACCTTCCGTGCATTCTTCTCGACACATCGCCTTTTAGCAGGACTCTGCATGTGGTGACGCCATCATACTAGATTTATTTCTTTTTCTATAAACGCACACACAGCTTCAGAATCAAGACTCTATTCGGTTCGCGGCATCGAAAACTTGGTTTTGCCAATTAGATATGAAGTCACACATGTGCGTTTACTATATCAGTGCGACCGGGGAAGAAGATAGAGGCAGAGTATGGCCACTCTTGTTATATAAAACCTGCATCATTCGATTAACAAGTAATAATAGAATAACTGAACACATGTTTCATCCGTCATAAAATCAAATGTTTTTCATCCGTCTTAGTCAAAAACATGTTTTCGTCACAATAATTAAATGTTTCACTGTCTGTTTTGAGAACTTAAAATTATGGTTTGAGGATAGGTAGGCATTATATTGGCTGAGAGTTAATGCCGCTGTGGCTGTTTTATGATTTATACAAACCACTACTGTGTGGTCACACGAGCAGAGGATCTTTTGTTGAAACAGTGTTTATTTCAAAATAGCATTATAAAGATATACGAAGTTAATACATACTCAATAATAAATGGTTGACTGAGGTAATAATACATGAAAGGTAGACAAATGAAATCTGAACAAAACAAATTAATTTTGACGGAATTGAGAAGGAAGCTATGGTAGCTTATACTATGCTTCGCTTATGGCACTCTTTCAAGCTGCTTGTAATGGTGTAAATGTTGTAATTATTTGTAAATTTATGTAATCGCTTTAATTTGATGGATAATGTGGAAGGTGAATGTCAAATAAATGAAAGTAGTAGGTGATAAAATACGCTTAAAGCATGAATGAGAGTAACGTTAAGGGCATAAGGAGGGGGAGGGCATAAATAGATCAGATAAGTTGTGGAATCAATGTTGTTCGAATTGATCTTAAGGAAATCAAAAGACGTTTAGTTTGGCTAATGAAGTGTTGAAGAGGATCCGTGTTGATTGTGCTGTCTATGCTTTTCCCTCCCCACAGTTTGCCGACCGGTATTTTATTGAAACTTTCTCCGACCTTTGCGTTTGTTTATTGAACTCTCGTGTCGGTGCCTGTTACCTGGATTGTATGGCTATTAACATGTTTGCATTGTTTTTAAGAAATTTGTTTCTGAATTCAGTTACACCGACGTATACCAATCACATTCCAAAATTGTCATATTCCAAAAGTATTCTATATATTAAACCTACCCTAAGCGGCGTTCCGAATAGTCGAATCAAAACATACCGTCAATAAAACCATAGTATAGCAGCAAACCGTGCGGTAATGGGCTTTATTCAGATGTTTTTTCGAGGAGGTGACGACTTTTCGCCCAATCATAACGACCTAAAAACTTTCAATAATTTGTTTATAACTTAACTATTGACAAACCTGCAATATGTCAAGAGTTAAGTTTGTCAATTCAAATGTTTGAATACAAGATGGAATAATGGCACTTGTAATTTACATGACCTTAACCGAAGTGTCCTTTTGAATATTAGGTTTAGAAACCACTGGTACAAAAGTTAGAGTTGGTCACATGTATACGATGCACATAGTTGTGATATTTGTGACAGTTGACCCACTATTACTTTTATAACATTTGAAAGTTGTGTTTCTAGAAGAGAAAGAACATTTGATACGTAAACCTGAACACATATAACAAGCATCAGAAATAAATTAATGGTATCTTATTTTCTGAAAATATTCGTTAATAAGCACTTTTAACGACATAAATGTTAATAAGTATACATTAAACACTTGAAAACAACCCCCTTCAAATCGAAAGCATTCCTTTCCAGGATTGTTTACAGTTAAATGGTGTACGCTTTCCTATACATGGTATGCCGTTAATGAGAATTCAATGTTGACGCATGTTGTGGTGGATTCTTTGACTGTTTTTAATAGTTATCTTTTACTTTTACAATACGATTAGCTATCAAAGATGTCCAGATGGAATGAAAAACTTGCAACACTATGAATCAGTATGTAGTGTAAGACAAGTTAATGAAATGTCTTGTAACACATGTCTAGTTAATTCAAATTAAGGTAAACTCTGTCAGCTTAAAACCTAGAATGGTAGTTGTATTTGTGTCTATCTTGACGTAATATTTATTAAAATGACCAATGATCTAATACGGAAGTGTCGTCAATCAAAATCAGATATTTCAGTTTACAAAGGGTGAAACAACTTCCTGTAAAAACAATAACTTTTATAAAACAATAAAATAATTTCACACCTAAATAACAATACAAATATTATTTGCGAGCAGATGTTAAAAGATTTTCATTAAGTCTACGAAAAGAGCAATAAATTAAGTACAATATATATTTATGAAAATAATTTATCATTAATCAAATTTCACTGACATTTGTAGTGTAAAACAAAAAAAGAACCTCGCAACCAAAATGACACTGGGTAATATGATGCGCTCTCTAATTGACATTTAACGGAATAGTTGTTTAGTATATACTTCATGATTTCTTTTTTTCTAATAAACAACCACCATACACGGTTGTATATGATAAACTTTCTCTTCTATTGCAAATTAATAACTTGTTAAACATGTTTTACTGTTTGTATAACCTCACGATTGTCTGAAATGATAACGGTTGCATTCAGTTTTCAGTGCGAATGTGTCCATCTAGCAGTTTTTTTTTCGTTTTCATATAAATGAAAAACAGGCGTTTCTAATATGACACTTGATAATACTAATTACTATTTCGTGGAATTACTTTTTGTCATAAGAGCGTAGATACAAAACAACGCTGCTCCCTTTTTACCGCATGCTACTTATTCACGACCCTGATGATTGAAATAATACACATTTGCGCTGAAGCCCTCATGTACAAATTTAATCACGCGGGTTGCGGTCGCCGTAGCTATTACAAAAAATTTTAACGTTTCATAATTGCATCATGATGCCTTCATTAATGTATTTTCGTAATTACTCATTTACACGGTTCTGTTTTACCAGCAAATGGCTATATTCTGCAAATTGGTACTTTCGGCTTAAGGAAACGAAAGACAAATTTGGTATATATAAAATAAATACAAATTGCGAATGTTAAACACAAACAAAAGGTACACAATGGTGCAATCATTATTTATATTACTTTTTGCTTCAATCAGCTCCAGGTGTATGCACAAATCAAAACTAAGTAGATAGTTTAAGCCCGATTGAGAATACAGCTGCAAGCTGATATGAATTATTATCTTATCTTGGTTAGTAGCAGCTAGTACTGATGTCGGTTTCTGAATGGGCATACGAAATCACCCTTGTAGGAACGAACTAATAGCGTCTTGGATGACTGGAGGATGTCTTTACCACTAGACAACTTTAACCTTAGAATACACTCTGCCATAGAACACACTCACTCGTATTGTGCAAACTTTAACACTATGAAATATTATAGCTGAACGATATGTATCCGAAGGTTACACTTCAGCATGTATAACATGTCGTACCCTTTCAATTCATAAACAACACCCTCTGACAGAAGATTGTGGGGAAGTATAAGGAAGCAATGAAACGGCTTGTTTATGAGACAGTTTATGCCAGCTTTGTCAAACATCTTTATACTATGGACCTGAGTCATGGCATTTGTAATTGTGTAATTGAGTTGTTAGGACTCGTCAACACTGACAGAGTTACGTATGGTAAGATAAAATGCACTGTTGTCTTCATGAAATGTTTTGTTCCTCGATATTTCCTTTGTTTAAGTCCAGTCATTTTAACAGAAACGAGCAAAACACTACAAGACATGTATTTATCAAGAAGGTAAAAACCCATCAAGCCAAATATTTTATACAATAGCAACATATGCAAACATTTATACGTGTAAAACAATCATTAATATAAATTACAACAAATACAAAATAAACATAAGTATTCACAGATTTTTGGGTACTGAACATTTTGCCTCAATATCATTAAACTGGGTTTGGATATTTAAATTTAAAAAAGCTTAAAAAACCAAAAGCATATTTTGAACAGAATACCTGAACGAATTTACGAGTTATGGTTATGATAAAATAAGTATGAAAAAAAAGGCAAGTACTTAAGCAATATTGCAGCCAGAGTGATGGTTCCTTTGCACTTCTGCTTTATAATAAACATATGTATATGAAGAGAAAAGAAAGTAAAAATCGATCAATAACTAAGCAAATAGTTCAACACTATAGTTCTAATGCACTGCACCTTTCACGAGGAAGATGTATCAGTATATAAAATTTGTAGAAAATAACTAAGAGACTTATGTTATGCCCAGGACAAAAATAAGCATGGAAACGAACAAGGGGCAGTAACAGAGAAGAAAACTGCACCAGAGTTATGTTTCTTGCACACTGCTGCTCATCTAAATGAACTCTATCTTTATAAAAGTTTGAAGTAAATAAATTGAAGACTTCAAGCTATGCTCAGGACAAAAACTTATAAAGGGGATTAACTACAAACACTGCAGCCAGTGTAATAGTTCATATCCAGTGCATTTCTCCTCAATGAGATGTATCTGAATATGAAGTCAATAGCTTAAAGACTTTCCAATTTATGCTCCGGACTAAATTGACCAGACGCACACACGGACAAAAAGACACACGGACACACACGCACACATTCACACACAAACTCAAACGCACTCACGCTTGCTTAACTATATCTCATCACCATTCGTTGCATTAATGCTGACGTCATTTTCAATGAAGACATTTATTTTACATTTTACATTTCTAAAAAAGACAAATTCTTCCAAACACTTGCTATCTCGAACAATAAAATGGTAAACAACATTGCAATTACTGCAGCACTAAATTCCATTCCATGTCAAATATGTTGTTCAAAAAATGACGATAGCAATTGTTCATCAATTTTCCATTTTCTGTCGTATAAACTCATTTTCTGTTTTAAGTAAAAGACCTAGTAATGCTTTTGAAGTAATTTTGAGTTCGAAAATGGAGCAATATAATTTCCAATGGAATAAAATGTCCTAATCTCAATTGTGTTGCTATTAACTTTTTAGGTTGTTGAAATATACGGTTTCTTGCATCTTGAAAACACTGTCTAGATATAAGAACATATTACATAGCCTTAAATGGGAATGAAGCACCATTTAATGAAATATCCTAGAGGCTTTAAGGCATACCGACAGCCCGTTCGAAAGAAGATCTGATTTCTAAATGCTACTGTTCACAATGGATATGTAATTTCAAAGACATTATTTAATCACGATCGACTTTCAAAGAAATGATTAAAATCTTTAAGATGATTCAGAAAATAGTTAATTGAATGATCAAGATGATCAAATTAAAATCAAAACAAAAAACAAACACAAATATAACAAAAACAAATTTTATAATTAAATGTAGTCATTTTACATTTATAAAGTTATTAAAAAGGCACCCATGCTTTTTGTATTAATCTTAATATGTGTATAGTATTGGTAATGATAGGTTTCGTTCAGAGAACCCTCGCAAGACTTAATAGATTTAGACGTGTTCCAAATTCATGCCACAGGCAATCTAAACGTTCCGGAAATTCACCACTGGAAAGGTCTGATAAAGAAACGCTATATAATCATGATAGATCATACACATCCCAATTGCTTTCCATTGCAAAGCGGAGACGGAATGTCCAAAATAACCTATCCATATGTCAGAACTCCAGGACAGCTCCGTCAAGTGGCGTCATATATGGCCAGTTAATAATCTCAAATGACCGTGATCAGACCACAGATTGACCAGTTTTGCATTGCAGATAGTTAATTTATTCAGTACACGTGTAATCAAGGGTGTTCTTTTCCAGATATCTTGCACGTGTTATGGGATTTGTAATGCCAACACAAATGCACAGTCTGACTCGTTTTAAATGAATGAAGCGAATAACAAATAGTAAGATATATTTTTGTGAATTAAGATTTTGACATGTTGACTAGTTTAAATGTGATATTTAGAATGAATTCAAAACAAATAATATACACAATGAATAAATTCACACGTAACTTTAATATTTTACTGTAGTTAAATCGAATCGGGAAGTAAACTCTGACGTATAATAATCAGTTTGGCCACATATCCAACTGACCAAAAACGTTTCAAGAACTGTGCTAATAACTGTTAATCTGGAAATGGTTATGAAAGGTAAAGATTTAAATGACAAAAAGGAGGAATACATATCGAAAACATTGGTTCTAATGAATGATTATTTGTTTAATTTAAAAGAAAGGTGTATAAAACACGGTATTTCTACCTGATGAAAATATTTTAGGACCCACCAGTCATTTAATAATTATACGTCAATATCTATTTACTACACGGTAACAATTTAATGATTTATCTGATATTGTTTTTTTTAATAAAAAGTAATGAAGCGTTCAATTTGATTTTCTTTAAACAAAAACACAATCACAATACTAAGGTAATAAACTTAAGAGGGGATGATCAGAACAATTTATATGGCTATCGAGTGAAACGAAAACAAAGTCGATAAATTCCAAACCGTCTCCAATAAAACGCATCTATTCACGGCAACGACGTTTTGATGTTATTCTATTTACTCTGTCACACATTTCAAAAATGAAAAAGGTTATATCAGCAAAACATTCGTTTATATAGAAGTTTTATAGATAAGTGAAATATTTTTGGCTTCCTGGAAAGGTCTTGTCAATGGTCAACAGACGCAAAAAGGGGCATTTTTTTTAAAACTTTTGTTTTCATTTTTGCTGACATTTTATTCATAGTTAAGTAAATAACCTGTGTCATTACGACGACGATTTTGGCATGTTAACTCAATGCTAAGAGGACGATTAAAACATAGGTTAGATTATACCACTAGATCGTTCTTGGTACTGTTCTTTAGTGTTAGTAAAATCGCTAATTAAATGAAATAAATGCTAAATATATCGGAATTTGTTTCTAAAATGATCCACAGAACAAGTCACGTAACCAAACGATCAGTTTATATGATACCCTGTTATCGTTTTACATGCAAAAAAATAAAATAGGTTATATCAGCAAAACGTCCGTTTATATAGTAGTTTTATAGATAAGTAAAGTTTCAATTTTCGGCTTTCTGGAAAGGTCTTGCCAATGGTCAACAGACACGAAACGCGTGATAAAAATATGTATCTGTTTAAACGGCATCTTTCCTCAAGCTTCTGTTTTCTTTTAGGCTGACATTTTGTTCATAGTTGAGTTATTAACCCGCGTCATTACGTTGACGACGTAGTCATGTTAACTCAATTCTAAGAGGGCGATTAGAACATTGGTTAGATGACACCACCAGATCGTTTTTGTTTTTCAAAGTAATGTTCTTTAGTGTTTGTAATAATGCTGTTTAAAGGACATTAATGCTAAATATATCGGATTTTATTTCTAAAATGATCCACAGAACTAGCCACGTAACCATATGACCTATTTCAGTGTATTCGATACCCTGTTATTGATTCGTTGTAAGTTACTGGAAACAATCAAATATATTCCGTAAAAAGTGAATACTCAAATGCAGCTACCTTGCTCACCATCTCTGATCTTCAAGGGAGATCACTGCGTAGGATAATGATATGGTGTTGGTTCCATGACACAACAAGATAATGCCTTTACCAGGACTGGTACCGAGCCCGGAACATTACATTGTAATTATTGAAATGTATAGACTGACACTCGAGGCTTCATGACGGTTTATTCCTCAAACATGTACATAATGATTGATATTCTATGCTACATATAACATAATATTGATTGAAATATTAACACTATTTATCATATGAAATAATAATATATACATACTTTTCTCAGGATTCAACAAAGAAGGACGCTCTTCAGCTTTTCCACATGCATTTGGAAAAATGCATTAATCTTCAACAGGAATATTACCCATCTCATATCTACATTGTTATATGACTAACTTATATTTTAGTATTAAAAATGTGAGTGTAATATTTTGGGCAATTCTTTGCACGTTCGTTTGATAAAGAGTTCTCAAGGAGCAAGTAGACATCCACAAAAATATGAAAACGTATGCCCCCTTCTGCTATGCTACTTTACTATAAAAACGATTATAACAATTGGAAACCACTCATATCAGGCATAATGTTTAATCGTCGTTTTAATTTTACTGCGATGACGTCTTTTGTTGACAATTTTGTGTCAAAAGGGATGATATTTGTTTTTCATGTCTTAAAGCATGCAATTTACGTATTTGCCGAATCCCTCAGACAATAAGCAGGCGATATACGATATTGCCGTATCCGTCGGGCATTCATCTCAGTACCACCTAATACTTGATAACGGTATTGTTCTTACCATATTCCTTGAAAAGATCGACATTCCAACAATTTATCAAATTTCAGACTACTCAAAAGTATATTCCATTCGAACAATACCTTACATTTTATGCAGTCCTTTAAAGTATGTGCTATCTGCTCATCTTTGAAAAAAAACAATATCACGATTGTTTGTAATTGCTTTTATATACTTATTATATAAACAACTTAAGTACATTGTTTATAATCTTAGTCTAGGTATTAAGCGAATTTAAATGTATTTCTCTTGTCATTTAACGTTCAGAAAGACACATAAATTACGTATCTTACACGCCACTTAGATTATTTCACCGAAATCTTGTATTAAAAAAATGACAAAACGTGACCAATTATACGCCAATTTCTTATTTATTTGTGCAGTTTTCAGCTTTTTAAACAATTTAAAAAACGGATCTGTATTGATATGTACTGTTTGTATCACAAGCATATTTAGTATTTTAATTTAAAGTGCGCTATAGGCGATTTTGAAAATTGATGTTTCGCTTAGATTGTTTGAAAGGCTCTGCAAATTAGTTAAATGTTTTCTGATTATGTATGTTTCAATTTTTTTTTCAGATAAGATGAATGCCCACTGATTGACTTCACTCCACCATAACTGGCAAATGTTGCAGTGCAAACAATGACGGTTAATTTCCATGATTTGTCGCTCATCTAATTTCAATAAGACTTGTGCAGAAACGCAAGTTTTATTTTTCGCGGTATATCTTTTTCACAACTGTCATTCTATATTAATTATATTCATTAAAAGGAGTAATTTAAATTCAATATCAGATATACACTGGTATTTATTTGCCATAAATTAGTGTTTTTTAAGCTAACTATGTGTTGCATACCATATATTAAAAGATGTGTCATGAAAGGCCAAGAAAGCTTACGTAACGCTATTGGCAATTGAACAATTTTAGCTTAAATGACTACTTTCTGTGTTAATGAATATTCTCTCTTTCAGGTCAAGGTCAACTAGCTTGCATGTCGAACCCATCGCTCTCGTGTGCGTCACGGTCAAATGTTTGTAGTAATGTATTCTTAATTCTAAGTTTTGAAGAAAAAAAAAATATATAGATTTTATTTCCATGTATCTTTAAATAGTTTTATCATTCACTGCCTTAATTTCGTTCATTTTCGTAGGCCTCAGCTAGGGGCTCATTTTATTTCACACTGTGATTTATTTGATGCATTAATGTATATCATTGTTTCTGAATGGGCATACGAAATCACCCTTGTAGGAAAGAACTAATAGCGTCTTGGATGACTGGAGGATGTCTTTACCACTAGACAACTTTAACCTTAGAATACACTCTGCCATCGAACACACTCACTCTTATTGTGCAAACTTTAACACTATGAAATATTATAGCTGAACGATATGTATCCGAAGTTTACACTTCAGCATGTATAACATGTCGTACCCTTTCAATTCATACACAACACCCTCTGACAGAAGATTGTGGGGAAGTATAAGGAAGCAATGAAACGGCTTGTTTATGGGACGGTTTATGCCAGCTTTGTCAAACATCTTTATACTATGGACCTGAGTCATGGCAGTTGTAATTGTGTAATTGCGTTGTTACGACTCGTCAACACTGACAGAGTTACGTATGGTAAGATAAAATGCACTGTTGTCTTCATGAAATGTTTTGTTCCTCGATATTTCCTTTGTTTAAGTCCAGTCATTTTAACAGAAACGAGCAAAACACTACACGACATGTATTTATCAAGAATGTAATAAACCCATCAAGCCAAATATTTTATACAATAGCAACATATGCAAACATTCATACGTGTAAAACAATCATTGATATAAATTACAACAAATAAAAAAATAAACATAAGTATTCACAGATTTTTGGGTACTGAACATTTTGCCTCAATATCATTAAACTGGGTTTGGATATTTAAATTTAAAAAAAGCTTAAAAAACCAAAAGCATATTTTGAACAGAATACCTGAACGAATTTGCGAGTTATGGTTATGACAAAATAAATATGAAATAAAAAGTCAAGTACTTAAGCAATATTGCAGCCAGAGTGATGGTTCCTTTGCACTTCTGCTTTATAATATACATACGTATATGAAGAGAAAAGAAAAGAAAGTAAAAATCGATCAATAACAAAGCAAATAGTTCAACACTATAGTTCTAATGCACTGCACCTTTTCCCGAGGAAGATGTATCAGTATATAAAATTTGTAGAAAATACCTAAGAGACTTATGTCATGCCCGGGACAAAAATAAGCATTGAAACGAACAAGGGGCAGTAATAGAGAAGAAAACTGCACCAGAGTTATGTTTCTTGCACACTGCTGCTCATCTAAACTCTATCTTTATAAAATTTTGAAGTAAATAAATTGAAGACTTCAAGCTATGCTCAGGACAAAAACTTATAAAGGGGATAAACTACAAACACTGCAGCCAGTGCAATAGTTCATATCCAGTGCATTTCTCCTCAATGAGATGTATCTGAATATGAAGTCAATAGCTTAAAGACTTTTCAAGTTATGCTCCGGACTAAATTGACCAGACGCACACACGGACAAAAAGACACACGGACACACACGCACACATTCACACACAAACTCAAACGCACTCACGCTTGCTTAACTATATCTCATCACCATTCGTTGCATTAATGCTGACGTCATTTTCAATGAAGACATTTATTTTACATTTTACATTTCTAAAAAAGACACATTCTTCCAAACACTTGCTATCTCGAACAATAAAATGGTAAACAACATTGCAATTACTGCAGCACTAAATTCCATTCCATGTCAAATATGTTGTTCAAAAAAGGACGATAGCAATTGTTCATCAATTTTCCATTTTCTGTCGTATAAACTCATTTTCTGTTTTAAGTAAAAGACCTAGTAATGCTTTTGAAGTAATTTTGAGTTCGAAAATGGAGCAATATAATTTCCAATGGAATAAAATGTCCTAATCTCAATTGTGTTGCTATTAACTTTTTCGGTTGTTGAAATGTACGGTTTCTTGCATCTTGAAAACACTGTCTAGATATAAGAACATATTACATAGCCTTAAATGGGAATGAAGCACCATTTAATGAGATATCCTAGAGGCTTTAAGGCATACCGACAGCCCGTTCGAAAGAAGATCTGATTTCTAAATGCTACTGTTCACAATGGATATGTAATTTCAAAAACATTATTTAGTCACGATCGACTTTCAAAGAAATGATTAAAATCTTTAAGATGATTCAGAACATAGTTTATTGAATGATCAAGATGATCAAATAAAAATTAAAACAGAAAACCAACACAAATATAACAAAATCAAATTTTATAATAAAATGTAGTCATTTTACACTTATAGAATTATTAAAAAAGGCACCAATGCTTTTTGTATTAATCTTAATATGTGAATAGTATTGGTAATGATGGGTTTCGTTCAGAGAACCCTCGCAAGACTTAATAGATTTAGACGTGTTCCAAATTCATGCCACAGGCAATCTAAACGTTCCGGAAATTCACCACTGGAAAGGTCTGATAAAGAAACGCTATATAATCATGATTGATCATACACATCCCAATTGCTTTCCATTGCAAAGCGGAGACGGAATGTCCAAAATAACCTATCCATATGCCAGAACTCCAGGACAGCTCCGTCAAGTGGCGTCATATATGGCCAGTTAATAATCTCAAATGACCGCGATCAGACCACAGATTGACCAGTTTTGCATTGCAGATGGTTAATATATTCAGTACACGTGTAATCAAGGGTGTTCTTTTCCAGATATCTTGCACGTGTTATGTGAATTGTAATGCCAACACAAATGCACAGTCTGACTCGTTTTAAATGAATGAAGCGAATACCAAATAGTAAGATTTATTTTTGTGAATTAAGTATTTGACATGTTGACTAGTTTAAATGTGATATTTAGAATGAATTCAAAACAAATTATGTACACAATAATTAAATTCACACGTAACTTTAATATTTTACTGTAGTTAAATCGAATCGGGAAGTAAACTCTGATGTATAATAACCAGTTTGGCCACATATCCAACCGACCAAAAACGTTTCAAGAACTGTGCTAATAACTGTTAATCTGGAAATGGTTATGAAAGGTAAAGATTTAAATGACAAAAAGGAGGAATACATATCGAAAACATTGGTTCTAATGAATGATTATTTGTTTAATTTAAAAGAAAGGTGTATAAAACACGGTATTTCTACCTGATGAAAATATTTTAGGACCCACCAGTCATTTAATAATTATACGTCAATATCTATTTACTACACGGTAACAATTTAATAATTTATCTGATATTGTTTTTTTAATAAAAAGTAATGAAGCGTTCAATTTGATTTTCTTTAAACAAAAACACAATCACAATACTAAGGTAATAAACTTAAGAGGGGATGATCAGAACAATTTATATGGCTATCGAGTGAAACGAAAACAAAGTCGATAAATTCCAAACCGTCTCCAATAAAACGCATCTATTCACGGCAACGACGTTTTGATGTTATTCTATTTACTCTGTCACATATTTAAAAACAATAAAATAGGTTATATCAGCAAAATGTCCGTTTATATAGTAGTTTTATAGATAAGTAAAGTTTCAATTTTCTGCTTCATGGAAAGGTCTTGCCAACGGTCAACAGACACGAAACGCGTGGTAAAAATATGTATCTGTTTAAACGGCATCTTTCCTCAAGCTTCTGTTTTCTTGTAAGCTGACATTTTGTTCATAGTTGAGTTATTAACCCGCGTCATTACGTTGACGACGTTGTCATGTTAACTCAATTCTAAGAGGACGATTAGAACATTGGTTAGATAACACCACCAGATCGTTTTTGTTTTTCACGGTAATGTTCTTTAGTGTTTGTAAAAAATGCTGTTTAAAGGACATTAATGCTAAATATATCGGATTTTATTTCTAAAATGATCCACAGAACTAGTCACGTAACCATATGACCTATTTCAGTGTATTCGATACCCTGTTATTGATTCGTTGCAAGTTACTGGAAACAAGCAAATATATTCCGTAAAAAATGAATACTCAAATGCAGCTACCTTGCTAACCATCTCTGATCTTCAAGGAAGATCACTGCGTAGGATAATGATATGGTGTTGGTTCCATGACACAACAAGATAATGCCTTTACCAGGACTGGTACCGAGCCCGGAACATTACATTGTAATTATTAAAATGTATAGACTGAAACTCAAGGCTTCCTGGCGGTTTATTCCTCAAACATGTACACAATGATTGATATTCTATGCTACATATAACATAATATTGATTGAAATAATAACACTATTTATCATATGAAATAATAATATATACATGCTTTCCTCAGGATTCAACAAAGACGGACGCTCTTCAGCTTTTTCACATGCATTTTGAAAAATGCATTAATCTTCAACAGGAATATTACCCATCTTATATCTACATTGTTATATGACCAACTTATATTTTAGTATTAAAAATGTGAGTGTAATATTTTGGGCAATTCTTTGCACGTTCGTTTGATTAAGAGTTCTAAAGGAGCAAGTAGACATCCACAAAAATATTAAAACGTATGCCCCCTTCTGCTATGCTACTTTACTATAAAAACGATTATAACAATTGGAAACCACTCATATCAGGCATAATGTTTAATCGTCGTTTTAATTTTACTGCGTGATGTCTTTTGTTGACAATTTTGTGTCAAAAGGGATGATATTTGTTTTTCATGTCTTAAAGCATGCAATTTACGTATTTGCCGAATCCCTCAGACAATAAGCAGGCGATATACGATATTGCCGTATCCGTCGGGCATTCATCTCAGTACCACCTAATACTTGATAACGGTATTGTTCTTACCATATTCCTTGAAAAGATCGACATTCCAACAATTTATCAAATTTCAGTCTACTCAAAAGTATACTCCATTCGAACAATACCTTACATTTTATGCAGTCCTTTAAAGTATGTGCTATCTGCTCATCTTTGAAAAAACAATATCACGATTGTTTGTAATTGCTTTTATATACTTATTATATATACAACTTAAGTACATTGTTTATAATCTTAGTCTAGGTATTAAGCGAATTTAAATGTATTTCTCTTGTCATTTAACGTTCAGAAAGACACATAAATTACGTATCTTACACGCCACTTAGATTATTTCACTGAAATCTTGTATTAAAAAAATGACAAAACGTGACCAATAATACGCCAATTTCTTATTTATTTGTGCAGTTTTCAGCTTTTTAAACAATTTAAAAAACGGATCTGTAATTGATATGTACTGTTTGTATCACAAGCATATTTAGTATTTTAATTTAAAGTGCGCTATAGGCGATTTTGAAAATTGATGTTTCGCTCAGATTGTTTGAAAGGCTCTGCAAATTAGTTAAATGTTTTCTGATTATGTATGTTTCAATTTTTTTTCAGATAAGATGAATGCCCGCTGATTGACTTCACTCCACCATAACTGGCGAATGTTGCAGTGCAAACAATGACGGTTAATTTCCATGATTTGTCGCTCATCTAATTTCAATAAGACTTGTGCAGAAACGCAAGTTTTATTTTACGCGGTATATCTTTTTCACAACTGTCATTCTATGTTAATTATATACATTAAAAGGAGTAATTTAAATTTAATATCAGATATACACTGGTATTTATTTGTTTAGTTAGTGTTTTTTAAGCTAACTATGTGTTGCATACCATATATTAAAAGATGTGTCATGAAAGGCCAAGAAAGCTTACGTAACGCTATTGGCAATTGGACAATTTTAGCTGAAATGACTACTTTCTGTGTTAATGAATATTCTCTCTTTCAGGTCAAGGTCAACTAGCTTGCATGTCGAACCCATCGCTCTCGTGTGCATCACGGTCAAATATTTGTAGTAATGTATTCTTAATTCTAAGTTTTGAAGAAAAAAAATGATATAAATTTTATTTCCATGTATCTTTAAATAGTTTTATCATTCACTGCCTTAATTTCGTTCATTTTCGTAGGCCTCAGCTAGGGCCTCATTTTATTTCACACTGTGATTTATTTGATGCATTAATGTATATCATTGTTGTAAGCAATAACAAATCGTGTTTAAGTTCACTTCTATTTGATATAGTATGTGCATCAATTTAGTTTGAAAAGATAAAGCAGTTTTTGCCGTTGTTTAATACAGCATTTTCATTTCTTGTTATTTCTAGTTAAAAATAGAAATAAAAATACCACAAAAGAACGCTATTTCGTAAATAAATCTAAACATATTGCTTCACGATTTTCAAGACGAAATGAGTTTGTAACATACATGTAAATTACAATTAATAGCTTCCTAAAGCTGCACTCTCACAGACTGACTGTTTTGACTTTTATTTATATTTCGTCTAAGAATAAGCTGATTTTGGCATCGATACATGCAATTCAGTCATATAAGATAACTCACTTAAGAACATACCACTATTGTTTGGAAAGCTGCCGAAAAACTTAAAGCGTTACTAAGGGTTTTAGCCGTATAACATTAATTTTAGAACGTTAATATGAAACGCAGTGATCTGGATCTGATTTTTTGTCAGAAGTCTTAAATCACTGATTTATAGATAATTACGCAAACACTGGCTCAATCCCAGACATTAACCAAAACGGGCATTCTGTGTGGATGCAGCTTTTAACTACAATCATAATTAAACAAAAAGACAAAACAACATTTTAAAATATTATATTAAGGAGTCTTATTATGTAATAAAACAAGATCATCGGCTGATTTTCACAAGGTTGCACCAAAATAGCATAATTATTCCAGGAGACAAGTGTTCACTTGATTGCCTTTGGTTATTTTTAACATAAATTCAAGCATATATCTCGCTCATTGCAGAGGGCTTAAACTTTATCACCAAGGATACACATTCGCTTGTTTATTTCGAAGAGTGAGAGACATCAAGAAAATTGAACGATTACAATATTTACACACACATTGACGTCACTATGGGAGTCAAAAATCTACGAAAGCCCGAACCATGTTGTCAAAATCTTATCCACTGACAAACATCCTTTGAAGTTTTGTTTGCAAAGAAGAGCGTTTCATATAGCTCATCATAAGATTTTTTCAGAGAACTATAATAAGTTACTGATTGACGTCAACATCTCTGTGCAGCTATATTCAATACTGATGATAAATGCTCTGTCAGCAAAATGAAATGAAATGATAAAGTATCAAGTAGGAGCAAAATGATTGATTCAGAAACTAGTGTATAACATTTTGTAAAAATGTGTCGCCGCTGAGTGAACGCCAAAGCTCGTATGTTATTTGTAGTCGAAAAACAGACATTACACGAGTAATAGGCCTTGTATTACTTGTACAATTTTGGCTACATATATACCATGATCAATTTGGATAACTTAAAATGTGTTTGGCTATGGCAAAATTGTTACCACTAGGACAAAAAACACCGACAACGACACCATCGCTATGACAATACCTCCTGATTTCTCTTCGAGTACTAGATTAATGAAAAGCAGCAATAGAGAGTTTCTTTGTATATATGCTTGGATTGAATGAAATGTGTAGTCGAGATTTATTTGATTTAGTATTGAACATGGAAATAGTATCATGAAATGTTTTTTAGTAAATGTAAAGAAAATAACACAATTGGCAACGCGGTAGTTGTAAAGTGGTCTTTATGATAACATTTAAGTGGTACACTTTAAATGTTTATGCGAAAGGCTACAGAAAAAGTTCAATAGCAAAAAGTTAAAACATCCACCCGGTTTCATGGCACTGGGTAAACGCAAAAGACATAGAACATAAAATCACAAACAAGACACATGGAAGAACAGCACAAAACTCCACAAACAGCACAGTGCATACATACTATATATAATAAAATAGTATGTTTATCAAGGATTGTTAGGAACCGCCTTGTAACGGTCAGTAAAATGCTTTGCATACAATGTTCAACGGAACCATTTTCATTGCATATGACATTGTAAAATTTAACTGGCGAAGATTAATGGAGTAAAATCTCACATTTACATATAAAATTATTAAACATTACATGACTCTTATGTAAACTGAATAATAATATTTTCTTTACCTACAATACATTCCATTTATTACATTTAAAACTCTATCTCATTGTCAAAAATATGTTGCGCGTAATGAGTATGTAACTGTTGTTCCTAGCAGTGACATTAAGGTCAAGGAGAAGGCTACATTAGCTGCAAGTAGAACAATTCGACCGTCTCCGGTAAACTTCGGAATAAACCTTGTTGATAGGCTTCAATAAACTCAACTGTAATACTGATAGGTAGACCCATTCGATAAAGAAAACATTGTACTGAAAATATTGTCTTGGTATTTACCTCGAAAAATGGGTCATTTTTGAATATTCGACTACTGGGCTTGTAATGGGATTGTTGGGATAAGAGTGAGGTTTGTGCACGTAAACTGGTTTAAACCCCCAGTATATTTACATTTTACTGACCGTTTCAAGGCGGTACCTAATAATCCTTGATGTACCTATCTATTTCTTATAAAGTGTATATGCACTGGGCTGTGTGTGGAGTTTTGTGCTGTTGTGCCATGTTTCTTGTGTGTGATTTTTTTTGTTTTTGTGTTCTTTGTCTTTGGCGTTTACCCAGCGCCATTAAACGGGGTTTATGTTTAAACATTTGGTTACTGAGCTTGTTTCTGTAGTTTTGTCACATAGGTATTTTTGAAACGATTTTAGGAACTTTGAAATAAGATCAAACTTAAAAAATGCTTAATACTCTTCGCCATTCGTTCAATTGTGTATGACCCATGCAAAATAAAACGTTTTCGATGTTGGCACCGCCATGATTTAATGTTTTTAAAGACGTTTATTATTTCCGAGGTCATTTATATGTAGGATAACATTAGCAACTGCAATGTATTTCTGCATTACAATGTTGTTGTTTGTTGTTTTTTCGACTGAATTACTTTAAGTTTAGTAGCTTACACAATTTTGTCTGCTTATTTTTTCTGCGCAAATGCGATGTCAAAGTAGTTGTGATTAAATGACTTTTAAATCAGGTATGATAGTAGTTATGTCGGAATTAACAATATTGATAACGTAATCAACAATTTTTAAGACATCATCTTACATAATTGTATGTACCATAGCGAAACAATGTTGTTCGTTTTAATGTTTTAACACACTATAGAAACTTTAATGTAACAGAAGGTTGATTTGTCTTAGTAACACGTCACAATCTTTATATTTAGACAATCTTTAAAAAAAACACTAAGGTTTCAACTGAAAATAAGTGCCAGTTTGCTTTTGTAAACATTTGCTTCACTTGTTTTATTGGTAAATCCATACAAATGTCTGATGTGGTAATTGTAATTCGGTAAGCACAATGAAATTGTCTAAAGCGCAATACATAATTATAATGGGTTTTCCATGAACGTTTTATGTGATTCATTTAATTATCTTTAATGGTCTTACTATTTTAGATACCATTTCTTAGTTTTATTACGTTGTAAGCCATTTGAACAATTATATTTGGCCAAGAAAGAAATTGGACAAAGTCGACTTTTAGATGTAGAGAATAATAAGTTAGTGCCGTGGATTAGTCAAGGTAATTTGGTAAGAGTTAGGATTGTATCGCCTTCGGCTCGCCCGATACATTCCGTTGTCTAGCAAAATCCGGCAATTTTAAATTTAAATAGTAAATAGTATTTTCTTTTTAAAACAAATACAATATACCAGGAAATAGTACGTTTAAGATTTTAATACATTTTTAAAATTCTAAAATAATTATCTTGACAAAGTTTTGGTGAATAGTCATTCCTCTCCGCAGTTAAATATAAACATAAGTGTGTATGCCCATCAAATTTATGACGCCTGATTCGGCTTCTTATTGTATAAACCAACTGACACCTTAAGCACAATGTAAATCTTAAGACAAATTGCTCTTTGTGAAATAAGCTAGACGTACGAAGGTTGTCCAGACAGCGTTGGAACCATACCATACGAGCTACACATACTTAAGAATTGTAGAAAATTTCTTAATGTTTCAGATGAACATTTTCAAAAAGCTTTTCGTTTTCTTTTCTTTTTTAAATTGTTTACATTTAGAAGACGTATACGCTTACCTTTGTTCTAAAGCAGACACCACTTATTCATCACTTGTTTGTTATATTATTGGATAGAGATGTATTTAACAAAGTCTGTATTTTTACTGATATCATGTGTTTCAGAAATAGTTACTTTTAACATGCTCGTAAAAACTATATTTTTTGTTATTATTACAATTTTCTCAATGACTAAACACGTACTCGATTTTAAACAAAAGCAAAAGAAGTCATTATTGGTGTATCTACAACAAATATATTTGCCTCCCTGTTATAATGAGTTTGTGATTTGTTTCAAATCAGTATGAGTTTCCCGAACAACCCTCATACCACTCATTATATATAAAAGTGCCTATTAACTGTCGATAATTAGTATGCCATGAATTTCAATGACGTATCATCACACTCGTCATATATCTTACTTTCAACAGAATAGCAACAACAATGTACCTTTAAACATAATTGTATTTGACTCCTCAAAATGTAAATCAAAAACACGAGTGAAAAAATAGTTTGGTCTTTATTCCTCTAATTTTGTTCTGTCATTGTTACAATGTATTGCTATTATCCATTTTGCAGAAGCCTCCTAAAACACTTCGTTCTCAAAAGTGAATTAATTTCTAAGGTAGGGCACTTACATTACGAGTGGTAAAATATGATGTTAAATTACAGTACTGCAAAATTAACTTCCTTAAAGTGCTTTGTTTAGATATATGGCATTTACCATTCAAAGACAAAACTGTTTAATGTAAACTAAATACAGTAAATTTTTAATAATATTATGTTACATGACTAAACTGAAACATATTTTTAATGTGAAAAACAGATGGTTTATATCATATGGATACAATCCGATGAGTCAATGCTAGTGTTCAAAATTGAGACAAAGATTAATTTTATCAAATCAATTTAGTGAAAAGTAAATTTCTGAAATCTGTATTCTCTTTACAAACATATCTTACTATACGTTTCAGCGATTCTACAGCATGTGGAACTATTTAATAACAGAGGGAAATTTGAAGAACAGTTATAAAAGACTACTTATATTTTTATATGAATCTTAATACATGTTAGCAAACAAATCGTCATAGTAAAATGCAAATCTCACACATTAATATTTTGTTGAATTCAAATCTTTTGTATGTATTAAAACATGAAAACAAATATTGATGAAACCACTTTTTTTCGTAAAAAACGCATGGATATTAACAAACTCGAGATGAGGAGAAGATCATTGTTTATTCAATTGACATTACCAAGAATGTGATTCTAAAGTAAGTGGATCTGATTTTATGATGGCAGAGTAGGCCGATATTTGTCCGCATGTCAATTGTGTTTTATCACTCATTCATAAGACATACTTCCTTATTGCTCTTTCCCACACAAAGCAAATATTCGAAATGTTTTCTATTATAATTATGATAGGAAATACAATTAATAGGTGAAGAAAGCAATGTACAGTGTACAATGTTAGGGAGCGTTCATTGCGTTTGATAGTCATGTATGTATATTTTGCTGTATGAATTTGGTTTTGTAGTTGCTCTAAATATATGTGTTTCTAATCATAACACATTTGATATATTCCTCCAAAACAGTCAAACTCTTGTATTTAATCAGCAATACTTCATTGAGTCCTAAAATAATACAATACAATATTCAAACGCTTAAATTTGGAAAGGATTATCTATCCATTGATTCTTGGAAGAAATCATATGACATGTACATGTCAGTATGTCTCCCTAGATGAGCTTAACGCCAACGTGATCTTCCCCGGGGTCTCCATTGCGATCACGCTTTGTTTAACTGATTTACGAGCGCGTTTTTTCTAAGCATATTTTCAAACAGAAGTGAATTGTAATTGATGTGTGAATATTGACGCACAAAGCATTTAACAATCTCTCTTGAACGTATTCAAGTCCTATTCCCAAAGCGTGTCCTAACTTTATAACGGCGATATGCTATGCTGCCCAAACAGTATTGTGCTGTCACATACACAGAAAATTGGTTGTGGTTTGGTCACAAGTACAATTGTCTCATTTGCGATATGTCAATCATGTTTAATTGGCAGCATCAAATATACAGCCTTTCTTTGATTTATGTTCCAGCGCAGTCTGTTAGCTTACATCTTCGCTCAAAGTTTGATTATCTCTGGACATGCAACAGAAAGTCTGTCAAACAAATGGTGTATTTGCATGGCGGTGTATAGAAAATATTCTCTGCCCAAAATGTCCTTATACAAGATAAACAAAATTTATGGCAAACACCACATTTCGTAACTAAACAAATCCTCATTTTATCAAATCGACATTTTACTTAAAAAGGTTTCTTTATGCTTTAGTCTTGTGCCAAACTATACTTTTATGATTTCTAAATATAAACTAACAAATTTCAATAAAAAATTTCTGAGATTCATACCATATTGCAATTATCACGGCTTCAAACATGGCCGGCAAAACAAGCAAAACAGAGAAACGGCTGCCAATGTGTTTCATTATATACGATTCCCTTCACATATGTTCATTGGCTGTGCAAAAGATGGGAAACTAATCCTTACGAATGCGAGAAAAGGAAACACCACATCCTGTGAGTATTAGCTTATTTAAGATGTTCTGCCGGGAAGAAGATGTACATTGTCTTCTTTTCAAAGTTCTCGCACATTTTCAATTATCTTTTTTTCTTTCTTGGTGAATCTGCAAGATTTTGAAATGCCGACGAATGATTTCAGCAGGGTTTTAAAAGATCAATATATGTATGTGAGCGTTTGTGCGATTTGTAGGGATCTTTATATTTATAAAGATCAATCAAGAACATTAAGATTAACAGTTGGTAGAATTATGGATTGTCTTTGTTTTTTTACAAAATATTTGACCTATCAAAAACGTTTTTCTCTGCAAGAACGTATTTCTTTGAACGTTTTGCGCATTTGTAAGTTGACGACTGTAAGTTAGTAAAAGGGCTAAACAGTCAGGTTCTGGGTTGAATTAAGATTGAGCCAAAACAATCAGAGAGTGCACCCTCTTCCTAAGGAAACAAAACTATAGTTTTATTTGGCTTTTTAAGGTCTGATGTTTTCTAATCATAATTTGTAGATTTGTATGTTTCTAACCATATGGTCATAAAAATCCCACTTAAACTCCTAAAGAATTCATTTGAATCCACCATTGGGTTATACCAGGACAAATGTTACACTGGTGAAATGAAACGCAAAGATTAAAACATTTGACAGCATTTGAAGTGCTCCTCCTTAATTACAAATATGATCTATGTAAATGTTTATGCGAAAAGCTACAGAAACTAGCTCAGTAGCAAAAAGTAAACCCGGTTTAATGGCACTGGGTAAACGCCAAATACATAGAACATAAACTCACCAACAAGAAACATGAAAGAACAGCACACAACTCCATAAGCAGCACAGTGCATACATACCATATATAAAAAAACTAGTAATGTTTATCAAGGATTGTTAGGTACCGCCTTGGAGAGGTCAATACAATGTAAATTTACTGGGTTTTTTAACCAGTTATGTGCACATACCTCATTCTTATCCAAACATTCCTAAATAAAGATAAAACGCAAAAGGTAAATCTTATCAACGTATGCATTACCTGTCACTGTACCTTTATAATATATTTCAAAACCCCTTACAAGTATCACGATATAAGTATATTCCAATCTACTAAATAAAATAGCCACGTAAAACGTCCATGATCTTCTTGAACACATTCCGTACGTAATTTTGTTGAAGTCTTTTTTGTAAGAAGTTAAGTGATTAACGTCAAGTATTTAACGTAGCAATACAAATATATGGAAAAGACTGGTTCATAGAATCTTGTTTAGAATTAAAAAAACAACTTGAATATTTAAACTTTCTCGTGTTATGCTAGTGCAAAAAAAAACAATTGCATTCACAATAACTGTTTTCTGAGAGTATTTCTTTCCAGGAAATAATCTACGATTCATTTATAAACGTTTCAATAAATGATTACCCCAATATTATAAACCTTTTTATTTAATGCTAGGAGTTAATACCGTCTCAATTTTACAGCTCAATTATCAACGTATTCATGAACGATTACCCCGTCATTATTAAAGAAAAAAACGTTTTTTCTTATTATAACAGGTTGAGATTAATTATCCTCTACGCTTGTAATCCTTCCCTGGCGATCTGTTTTGATTAATATTTTTATTTTCTTGTTGTGGTAGACATCGTTCTAAGGAGCTTTCTCTTTCATAACAAATTGCTGAAAATGTTTACTGCTTTTAGAGACATTGTAATTGTCTGATAATTATACTATCTGTTACATTTAATGCGCATTAAGAACCTGATCCCTGCACATACTGTAGTTAATGGGTTATTAGCTTCTTTGTGAGAGTTTTCCTTGCCTTTAATAACTTCTATGGTTACAATTAATCAATTCATTCGACCGATTATTCTTAGCAAAAAACTAGCAAGTTTGACTAGTGAATGGTGTGTGGTTATGTTGGTAAACCCACAGTACCCCAAGGAAGCCACTTTGTCCGGCTTGTTGACGACATTCCATTAAGAAACGCCCGAGCTGGATTTCGAACTCGGACGGCTTCGGTGGTGAGCGAGTGCACTTACAACTTCACTTACTACAGACTGTTTGGACTATATTAACAGTATGTAATTTTACAAAGAGACATAGTAAAATTATGGATTTCCTTATGCATTGCATCGCCACGATATTTTTGCTGATACTTTCGTTTTGACAATGATATTACATATCTTACTTCAGATGAAAATAACAACCACAGTGCATTAACAGAACATCAACTTAATCGAATTGTAATAAAACAAACGTACGAAATATAATTGGTCTTCTATTACCTTAATTGTCTGAGGCATAATTAAAATTGAAAAATCTACTCTAATTTTGCTATATGGGACGAAATCATTTTCACTGTGTTCAGCAATTTTTTAGATAAAATGTCAAATAAGCATCTTGTCATGACCAATGCTTATGGTACCTAGGATGTATATCATCAGAATTAATTACTCGAATGACTATGCTTTTTAATTTTATTTTCACAAAAGGAATGCGCAATAAGCCTAGTGTAATTACCTGTCATAGCCTAGTCATCTGTTACTTAGTGTGTATATGATCAGAATTCATCACTCCAAACACAATTTCTTTTAGTTGCGTGTCAATTAAGGAATATGCAAAAGGCAAACCGTAAACTCCTTTCCAAATGCAAATTCCTCCGCTCCACTCATTCAAGTCTTGTGAATTGTGGCCGGTAAATATTATAAATGACAGTGAGCAGAACACATATTGGCCAGTTTTCTATAACAGAGTGTAAGTTTATCATTCACAATCGAACCAAATCACGCTAAAGCATACAAGTTTATGCCTTGACCTTCAGATATTCTGTTAAGAGATCAGACAATTCCCATGATAGCGCGTGGCCCGCTGTCAGGCTTAAGATGAATTACGTGCATGCAATTTGTATGATTATAGAGAGTCCGTAATTCCATACATATCAGTTTGTAAGAGTTTAATCGCAGGTGTAATTTTAAAAGAATTATGTTACAGATTCAAATCCTTTTGGCAACCCACAAATCATATTGATGAGATAGGTTTGATTATTAGAATATCAGAGATTCCGCTGGAAAGAAAGTATATTTCTTATTGTACAAATAGCTGATGGTCAACGAAGGCGACGTTTAAATTACATTCTGCATAGAACACGTTACGAAACTCTGCTTCTGCAGAGTTCTTTTTCTGAGGTTTTAGTGTTCTCTTAACGCATTTCTAATGTTTCATGGTCTATTTCCACAACAAATTAACGATCCTTGACCAACTCTAGCGGTATTATTTTGTCTCGAATTTGCTTGCGCAGTAATAGAAAGGAGAGATTTATGTTCACGATGAATTTAGGTTCACATATAGCGTGCCTGGACCATTATTTCTCGTCTTACGCCATAACAGTACTCTTAATGAAGGTTATTAAATACAAGGGATTCATTTTAATGGTCTTTTCGCTGCTTAATGATGTCGTAAAGGGCTTATATTGAAAATACTTGAAAATACGAAATCAACTAGATAATAATGCATGTTTTTTTATCTTATGAAATGGTAGAAAAACATGTTTTATCTGACAGTAACACAAACAGTTGTCCTTCCCATGTATTAGTTCATTTAGTGATTACCATTGGCAAATATTAAATTGCTTCGAAATGGATACTTAAAATGTTTTTCTTTGATTATTAAAAATTATATCTAACATTTGAACCAGGTGAAGCAGTACATGTATATCGATTGGTGTATACTTTAATTTAGATTATATATGACATACTAAGTCTAACGTACGGCCTTCTTTAACCGTATACGTTTTATGTCGGCAGTAGATTGTAGATTTTGTCGTTAAAACTATAATATAATCAAATGTCAGTTTGCTGCGAAGTAGTACTTGATAGCGAATGTGTTATTGCCACTGGAACATATTGTGTCCACAGGGATGGTGTCTGTTTTCACGTCTTAAAACAGGCTTTTAACACGATTGCCTTATCCGTCGAGCACTCATTCCATTACCTAATATCACTTTATTACTCTTTTATCCTGAAATAGATCATCATATCAAATTTATGCAGTATTTATCATATTTTTAGTGTAAACAATTTTAAGCCGAATAAGTAATACTACGTGCAGTCATTGTAGTATGCTTTCACTTGCAATGCTTTGTTTCATTTAGTTTTAAAGGGCTGCTGGAAAGTATTTACATGAACTATAAAAAATGTTATTTTCTTAGTTTATAAAAGATCAAACAATATTTCTTGAAATTATACGGGCTGAAAATCCGGAGAAACTGTCGGAATGCGATTTCGGTCTTGTGATTGGAATCGTTTTGACTTTCTGTCGTCCAGCGTTCGGACAAATAATTCTTTTTGAAGAGGCCGCAAGACATCCGGAGTATGTTTAAGTTGATTGACGTTTCCATGTATAAAGAAGGCGTAAAAGGGTTTCTTTATTTGTTAATTGAGATGCCTGTTATATTTCACAAATTGAAAGCATTTTGTCAGTCATGTAACATTCAATGTGGAGGATTTGTGCCATAATGACATCATGTTTGTTAATTTGATATGGAACGATATCTTCCCGAAATAAGAGTCATACTTTCATACCTTTATAGAAAATCTGACCATGAAAGCAATCTTTCATTTCAATTTTATATACAAAACTGTATTTGGAAGAATTGTCACTATCTGTTCCACACCTATATAAAATGATAATATTATTCTGATTGCTTTCTCGCTTCTTTGGGCTAACATAATGGATATCGGAATAAGGATTACATTGTTGAGGATCTACAGTGTATAGATAATCAAATATTTATTATCTTGATAAATATTGTTGTTAATTTCTCACGTGAATTCATCGGTAATGTGAAGAACACACATTAGAGTGTTTTTACATGAATTGCTATTTTCATCCAGAATGTTATTTCATATACTTCATATACTTCATATCTGCGATAAAAATAAATATGCAAATTGAAAACAAATTGAGACACACGCGTTATAACAAACGTTAACTTAGTACGGATAAAATGCGTCCAATTTCTTTCAAAACAAAGTTCGGTTCAACGAGACCCAGCTTGTTAAAGCACACCTATTTTTATACTTGGGTCTGTGTATTAGCATTCAATGACGAAGTTAACTGTTCTTTTCTTATTTTATGATAAAACAGTAGTGTGAGATTCTGTAACCAATTGAAAAACGTTCAAACTATGCTTCTCTTGTCTTTACAAAAACTAACTTGAGTGCTTACCAATTCTTTATACTAAAATGTATATAAACATCTACAGAAACAAGCTCAGAAGACGAAAATTTCAACGTAAACTCCATTAAATGGCACAGGGTAAAACTCCATTAAATGGCACAGGGTAAACGCCAAAAACATAGCACACACAAACAAACAACCACAAACGATAAACATGGAACAACAGCACACAACTCCACAAACACCCCAGTGCATATGTATACACTGTATAAAAAACTAGGCTAATGGTTATCAGAATATCGGTGTTATTAGTAAGCGATTCGTTTAAAGTCATTGAGTTGAATTGTAATGTTATTTTTGAACAAAACGGTGAACTTCATGATTTTTTGAATGAAATACGTTGTTACTAATTATCAACACTTGCAAAATAGATGTGTGAGCAATACCATTTTAGATGGGAATTGTACTCACATTTTCATAAATATTTTTTTCTATACGCCATTCCTACTATTAAATGTGTTGCCAAAATGAATCAATTTCATTGATTTATTAGCAAGTTGTTATGTAAGAACTTAAAACGTCAACATATTTTAACTAGTTTACCGAGAATTTGTTTCAAAAACGGCTCGATGATATTGAAATCAGTTTTGATGACATTTCAATAATATACGTATTACATGATGAAACTGCGTCGTGTATAACACATCAAAAGGTTAAGCATAGAAACAGTATGACTTTTGATTTATTAGATACTTATATAGTAACGAACAAAACAAAAGATAGTGGGAATTATTTCCTTATGAAATGTCGCGTTAGTCATTATACTTATCAGAATAAAAACAACAACCTTACCAGTATATTAAAACTGAATTATAAATTGCGTCCTTGTTTTATCAGTAAATAACATACTTTATATAAAAAGAATCTCACATTTTCAAATAAAACAACCTCGTTTAAAACAGATAAACGTGTTTACAAAAGAATAAAGGGGTGACTACGTTTTGATACAAATATCTGATTATACATCATGCTGTGGCGAACATTATCAAAAACAGTCTGTTTTAGAATAATCGCTGCTGTATGTACGAGATGTAATCTTAATGTCCAAGAGGACTTATTTTTTTATCTTATCTTAAAAATACGTATACATTTGTGAATGTTGGGTACATGTATAAGGTGATGACGTGCTGGTGTCGTTCTTAACAAAGATTATATACTAACTATACAGGCTGGATCTCAATATCGATATACAAAATGTTAGAACAGGTAAACACTGTAATGACCCTTCCCGAGTGATTAGGACAACTTCAAATTCGAACAGATGTCCATCACGACTCTATCCGTAGTAATCAACATTCACCAATTCCAATCAGGCAATTTGGTTTAAAGTCTTGGCATTGAGAGCTAGTGAATATTTATTCACACCGATTTTTTCGTATTCGAGCGCACCTGCTTCTTTATATTTGTGAAGACTTAAACTCAATTTTCCTTCGTGATTTATTTATCATGTTTAATTCAGAATCAGTAGAACTATATACTATAGAGGATAGTAATTTGTTTTAGTGTTGGATAGCAAAGTATTTCACTGAGTTCGAAAGTTATATATAATGGTGTTTCGATCTTACACTAAAAAATTAAATATGACTGTTTAGTATTTGCCTAAAACATATGTAAAACGAACAAAAAAATGAAAAAAAAGCGTGCAAAAGTGTATGCGAACATTTCTCCGTTTACATTTGTCCCAGCCTTGCGCTAAACTTTTAAAGCAGTTACATTTTTTCAACAGTAAACTATCACTTTTGCTTCACTGATAAATCTGTTTACACCGCCTGCAATTTGAATGCACATTGATTGTTTTATGAAGGATTGATAAACATTGCTACAGTTCAGATATTGAAGCTCATTCAGACAGAGAGTTCCTATTGAATCACAAAGAACATACAACGTGTGAGAAACAATTCTTAAGTCAATCTTAGGAATGTGACTTGAGGTTACAAATGGGTTTATAATGTTTGTTCATACATTCCCATATCCAAAACAACGTCAGGTATATTCCAACATAGGCAAGTTTTTCAGGAGCGATCATTCGAGTGGCGTCACTTATGACCTATGGTGTCCTGTAAATAATCTCAAACTACCGTAAGCAGACAAAAAATGGCTTTTTTGCATTGCAGATTGCAACTTTATCGAATGCACGGTAATGATTGGTCATTCGTCACACAATTTGTTTCGTGAACAAAAGCAAGTGCGTGGCCAGCTGCCAAGTTAAAATGAATTAGTGTTAATGGTTAAAGAGAGTGCGTGGTTCCGTTTAGTATCATTTTATAATTGTATAATCGCTGGATCAATTTTTAACGAATGGTATTACAGATTTGATTTTCGATCTATAGTTATTTGTGAAGATTTGGTGTTCTGTTCGGAAAATGTGCCGCATATCAATTAGATTAGACGTTTTCAATTATCTGAAGTTTAGACAAAAATCTGCTGAAGCGAAAATAATTAATTATTTGTATCAGAAGCTGTTTATCATGATTTAAACAAAGTGTTAAAAATTAAGCTTGTTTTTAATATAAAACAGCACATTACAAAACTTTTCTTCTTTAGCGTGTTTCATGTTTAAAGGTTCAATTAGCTAATTTCCGAAATTTGATAGTATATGTACATAACTAATTAATGTTCTGTGGAGATATCTGATTGAAGTTCTTTTTTACTCCCATTTGCATGCACAGTGAAAGAAGGGTGGGTTCATGTTCATTTTTTTTCGTATACAGTAACCAGGATGAACATACCGTTTAATCGCATTGTTTGTGGACCTTTATCTTTCAGGCATCTCCTAACGTATAGTAAATCTTAATTCCGGGACAGCCAGGTCACCATTAAGTAAATGATTACTGGACTTTCACTGAAATGTGGCTATTTTCATGCGCCCAGGTTTCAATGGAAGATGTATTATTGAAATATTAAAATATATTAAGAACTTAATGAGTGTGAATGATTTTTTTCTGTTCTGAAAAAAACCCGATCAATAAACCATAATTTCTCGGGTGTGAACACAGACAAATGTCCAATGCAATTCATGATATTTTGCAAATATTCAATTACAAATACAAAAAAAATGTTATAATATTCAATGATAATATGTTTTTGCCGCGGTATAAAAATCACTAAACCGTGGAATCTTTTGTTCTCATAAAAGCCGGAAATCGTTTTAAAAACCCTCGTTCACATTTATACAGCACCATTAAACAGTAAGTCAGTCAACTTAACAGAACGTAATGAAACACAACGTACCGAAATTTTGTACGTAAAGGCACGGTTAACTGAAATAACCCAAACACATAATCAAAACACATACATCATTATTATATACACAATAACAATCTAAACGCTAAAGACATAGAACACAAAGCAAAATCATTAAGATAAATATGTTTCTTTTGAGTGCTTAATAGCTTCACTTGTATTCCCCCCTCAGTTCAGATGACGCAATATCAGTGTAGAGGAGACCATGTCACTTGCATATGTGTGTAGGTTTTAAAATGACAAAATTGTTTCAAAATAAAAAAAAAAAAAATATGCCTCAAAGATACAGACCTAAGAAAGGCATGGCGAAATCAACGTTAACACTGATTTATTATTTTACACACAAAAAGTAAAAAAAAAACTCCACAGTTAAATCCTGGTATATGAGATTTACAACGACTGTGATCATTGTCTCCAGCACTATGTGTACGCAGTTTCATTACAATATATTGTTCCCGGAGTTAATAGCATTGCACATAAACGACAACACCGACGACACAAAGATCTTCGAGGCTTTACGAGCTAAAATATAGAAGAATAAAATATCCTTATCATTAAAAAGTCACGTCGTTGTTAACTCATTGAAATGGTCATGAACAACAGATGGAGATATTATTCAGATACTCTGATACACATAGGACAGTCATTAGTTTCTTAATGTTATTCACAACAACCAAAAGCAAATACTGTCTAGTATGTTTCATCAACCAAAACACATTATATATTTAGAGAACTTTACGTAAATTCTGTTTTTTTTTTAATTTCAATACAGTACGACATAGTTAGCAAGTTGTTAAGTAAATACTCAATACGTCAACCGATTTTCAACTAGTTCATCCGGAATTTGTTTAAAGAAAGGCTCCATGATATTGAAATCAATTTTGTTGACATTTCAATAATACACGTATTTTCTTATTAAACTGCGTCGCTTTTGTGAACTATAACTTTTATTTTACTGATAAATCTGTATACACCGCCTGCAATTGACTGCACATACTTTACCTATACGTATAGAGGTATAAAACACCTCTTATTATTATATAAATCAGTGCGTTCTTTTCGATAAAGTTCCTTAGGCACAAGGAGATGTGTTATCAAAATGTTTCCATGGAGGTAAACCTTCCATACATCACATACAATCAATTGCTATATAATCATTTTTAAGAACAAATCAATTAATGCACAAATGCACCCATTTGTTTAATGTTTAATGGCGTTCGACCACGAAACAATACTAAATGTCAACAAAATAAAATAAATAAACACATTGATGGCATAACCTGTCAGTAGGAGACAAAACAATTTTCCGTCTTCTTTATTTTGTCGATATTAAAGAAGGCACCATAGGGTAGAGCATACACCGAATACGGAATCATTGTCTGTTTTATGAATAATTGGTAAACAATGCACACTCCAGATATTGAAACTCATTCAGACAGAGAGTTGCTTTAGAATCACAAAGAAAATACAACGTATGAGAATGCAGTTTCTCAAGAATCTTAGGTATGAGTCTTGAGGTTACGAATGGGTTTATGCTATCTTTTCATACATTCCCATATCAAAAACAACGTCAAGAATATTCCAACATATGCAACTTTGTCAGGAACGATCATTCGAGTGGCGTCACTTATCACCTCTGGGGTCCTGTAAATAATCTCAAACTACCGTGAGCAGACAACATATGCACTTGTTTGCATTGCAGATTGCAACTTTATCGCATACACATTCATGATTGGTCATTCGTCACACAATTTGTTTCGTGAACTAAAGCATGTGCGTGGCCCGCTGCCAAGTTAAAATAAATAAATGTGTAATGGTTAAAAAGAGTGCGTGGCTCCGTTTAGGACCATGGTATAGTTGTGTAATCGTTGGATAAATTTTAAACGAATGGTATTACAGATTTGATTTTCGATCTGAAGTTATTTGTGAAGGTTCGATTAATCTGATTGGAAAGATGATCTACAAACCAAATAGATCAGATGTTTTCAATTATCAGAAGTAAAGACAAAATTTGGCTAAAGCGAAAATAATTAATTATTTGTATCGGAAGCTGTTGATCATGATTAAAACAAAGTGTTAAACACTAAGCTAGTTTTGAATATAAAATAGCACATTACAAAACTTTGCTTCTTTAGCGTGTTTCATGTTTCAAAAAAGTTAAATTAGCTAATTTCCGAAATGTGATAGTATATTTACATAACTAATTAAAGTTCTGTGGAGGTATCTGATTGAAATTCTTTTTTACTCCCATTTGCATGCACAGTGGAAGGAGGTTGGGTTCATGTTCATTTTTTTTCGTATACAGTAACCAGAATGAACATGCCGTTTACTTGAATTGGTTGTGGACCTTTCAGGCATCTCCTAACGTATAATAAATTTTAATACCGGGACAGCCAGGTCACCGTTCAATAAATGAATACTAGACTTTCACTTAAATGCTGTTGTTTTTTATTCCCCCATGTGCCATAAGAAGGTGTGTTATGGAAATATTAATATATATTAAGAACTTCATGAGTCTGAAAAGATGAGAAAAAAACCTTCTCGGGCGTGAACATAGACAAATGTCCAATGCATTTCGTGAAATTATGCAAATATTCAATTAAAAATACAAAATATGTTATAATTTTCAATAATAATTGAATATTATGGATATATATTTTTGCCGCAGTTTCAGAATCACGAAACCGCGGAATCTTTTGTTCTCAGAATTAAACCGGAACTCGTTTTTAAATGCACTCGTTTACATTTATTAAGCACAATTAAACAGTCAATCAGTCAGCTTAACAGAACGTTATGGAACAAAATGTACCGCAAATGGAACGATTGCCTGAAATAGCCCAAATACAATAATCAAGACACATGCATCATATACACAAAAGCAATCTAAACAATGCAAATAAAAAAACAAATAGAGGTTCACAAAGATTTTTCTTGGCATATAAAATACTTAAAGTTTTAAAAATGCTCTGAAGTTGTCTAGCTTTCAGAATTGCTTGAACAAACTTTCATTATTTAATGTAGATTTATTTAATTTACAAAAAAAAACAGAAATATAACAAAAATTTAAATTTCTGAAAGTTGGTACGTTTTCCGATTTACTTAACAAAATCAAAACATTCATTCATGTCTTTTCACTCGCACCTTACTTAGACACAAAATATACTTTCGCCTGGAGCCCTAGCAGCTGCCAGCAAATCAAACCCCTAAAAGGTTCATGTATACCACGCAAAATATATTTTGTACTATCTTGCATATCCTAGGCAGATTATCAAAACAATGGGTCCGATGAATTTCTGCTATCATTCTTACAATGAATCATACTCACTAGCGACCTACACAACTTAAATGGATTTTATTAACATATTCGTAGTTGCGCCACAAGTTTTTTTTTTGTTGTTGTTTTTTTCTTTAATTTTCAAGAACAATTAATTGTATATGCCATACATGCATTATTTAAGATGTTGCCTAATTTAAAACAGACACAGGCACCTAACCACACCGATTTCAATGGGTCCAAGTATTTTCTGCTATCATTCTTACAATGAATCATACTCGCTAGCGACCTACACAACTTAAATGAATTTAATAAACATATTCCTAGCTGCGGCACATGTTTTTTTCTTTTCTTTTTTTTTTCTTTAATTGTCATGAACAAACTATTTGCATATGCCATTACTATTATTTAAGATGTTGCCTAAATTAAAACAGACACAGGCACATAACCACACCGTTTTCACTAGGAAAAGGCTTTTGTAAAACATATGATATTATTATGGTAACGTGTACATTTAATTGAAACCAGAATTTATTTTATGAAGTATGGATCATGGATGTGCTATCGTACCATCTTTCACTCCAAATATTAGACAGTTATTGAGAAAAATCACAGAGTTACATTAATACTTTACATATGTTTTTAATTGAAAAATTACTTTGAATACAAACTAATTGAGAGAAAAAATAGCACTGTATATGGCTTAATTTTGAAATATATATATCTTGACTTTTTGTAAACAAAATATTACTTGATTATGTGTTTCATACAGTATCATAGGGATCAAGTATTGCATTGTGCATAGTGCATAGAAAATTGAAACGACCGCTCAAAGATACATTGGCATTATTGAAATCCTTGAATATATTGAAATAAAGAACCGCCCGAGGTGAAAATATAAATTTAGACGAAATTATGGCATAAATCAGGGTGTCAAGATGGAAAATATAAAATATAACCAAGAGTAATCCCTACATTGATTTCCAATGATCAAATCGAAAAAAAATCTGCAAAATCATATAATCATTAGAGAGATTATTTAAAGTTATTTAACAAGAATAAAAATCCGAACCAACCAAGAGACAGGAAAATATCAAAATACGTTGCATAACCCACTAACTGTCAAAAACAAAGCATTGGTTCTTAGTGACTACATTTCATCGAATAATTTTGATCTTGTCGGTGTAAATGAAACATGGCTTGGAACCATAACTGATAAGGCGTGCATTTCGGAAATCATACCTGATGGCTATCATATGAAACATGTCCCTCGCCACAGTGAACGGCAAGGTGAGGTGTAGCTCTAATAATATTATGTCATACAAAACTGGCATCACTATCAAAATCTTAACTTCGACAAAAGATAACGAATTTACCACCTTTGAGCACTTAGTTTTCAGTGTACAACTAAAAGATTACTATATGTGCATAGCCATTATTTACAGACCACCTTCATCGAAAGATAATAGCTTGAAGTCAAGTGTTTTTCTAGAAGAAAAATAGCCAATTTTCCTATAGAAATATGCCATAATGGAAAAAAACAACATCATTTTTATTGGCGATTTGAATTTTCATCTAGACAAACCTGCAGACTAAGATTCTTTGAAATTTAACAGTATACTTAAGTCATGTTGTATAATACAAAATGTAAAGGAGCCAACCCACGTACAAGGGCATACTCTGGACGCTGTTATCACCATGGATACAGTTGATACAGTTTCTGATCTGGAAGTATCCGATCCTGGACTATCCGATAGTTTGGGAAAGATAAAAAAGACCATTATGCTATACATTTCAATGCAAAAGCATCAGAAGAACTGTCACTTTCGGAAACTACGGGCAATTGATGATGAATCTTTCAAACGTTATATTGCATAATCAGAAATCGTCTGTAATAATGTGCTTGACATTGAGAACCTATTTCAAACATATGACAATACACTCTCAGCATTAATTGAGAAACATTCTCCAGTACGAACAAAGAGCATAATTTTAGACCAAATTATCCGTGGTTCAAAGAAGAACTACATGACATTAAACACATCAGATGCAAGTTAGAACGTAAATGGCGATACACGAAAATCGCTATTGACCACGAAATGTACAGGAATCATTGCGCAAAAGTAAACAAACTGCTTAAACACACTCGAATTAATTTTAATTCTGAAAAGGTAACATATTGCGGACGTTATCAGAAGAGCATGTCTATAATCACCAAACATCTATTGGGGATACACGTGAAATATCTCTCCCGGCTGGACAAACACCTGAAAAGAAGCTCAAGAATTCAATGATTTCTTCATAAGTAAGGTTGAGGGAATCACAAAATATATCACCTCATATGTCAAAACTGATTCAATTGTAATAATCTATGAAAATAAATTATCAATTGAAAGAAGTAGATAGTTTGACAGACTTCCGTCCAGCAACCGCGGAAGAAATTGAAAAGCACATTAAACAGTCCCCCAATAAAGCGTGCGAACTTGATCCTATTCCAACATTATTACTGAAATTGTATATAACTGAGCTTCTACCAATACTAACATAAATAATTAACCTATCTATTGAAACTGCAATTGTACCAAGATCCTTTAAGACATCTCGTGTTAGGCCATTGCTGAAAAAACCTGATCTTAATAAAGATATACTAAAAAAATACCGCCCAGTTTCAAATCTACCATATATTTCAAATCTTCTGGAAAAGGTTGTGAGGAAATAATTGACGAATATTTGACAATATACAACTTTCACAAGGACACCAAGTCGGCATATAGAAAGTCCCATTCAACAGAAAGTGCAGAATTACATCCTTCAATCTTTGGATAAGACAAACGTGAATATTTTGGTTATGTTGGACCTTTCTGCTGCCTTCGACACCATCGACCACCATCATATCTTTCAGATCGTTTCCAAAAAGTGTGTACCGATGGCAAAGTATCCAAACCAGTATTGATGAACTTCCGCGTACCTCAAGGGTCTGTGTTAGGCCCCAAATTGTATACCATGTACACAAAACCTGTAGGCGCAATCTGAAAACACATGGACTCAACCGCCACTTCTACGCAGATGACTCACAACTATATCTTTCATTCAAACCTAGCGACGGATCAGTTCAGAATGAAACATTTCGTCGGGTTGAAAAATGTCTTCAATATATTCGTGTATTGGATGCATAACAATATGTTAATGCTCACACCGACAAAACAGAAGTTATAGTTTTCTCAAGTGCAAACAAAACAACACCAAACACATAGGTGACCTAGGCGTGAAAGTAGGGGACTCGCAAATAAATTCATCAGAATATGAATATGTGCGAAATCTAGGTGCATGGTTTGATGATAAAATGAGCATCGAAAAACACGCCAACTCCCTAAGCAGATCATGCTACGCACGAATCAAGCAGATCGGACACATCAGGCAATATTTTTCATCAAATGCCACAACATCTCTAGTAAATTCGCTAGTCACTTCACGCATGGATTACTCTATGGCACCAACACAACGTACATAAAGAAATTACATAATGTATAGAATACTGCTGCCCTGCTGATTGTACAAACATCTCGTTTTAGTCATATTACTCTGACGCATAAAGCATTGCATTCGCTACCGGTACAGAAAATAATTTGAATACAAAATACCGACTATCACATTCATAACTTTCTATGGACAACCTCCAGTATTTATGAAGAGCTTGTTAGATATTCACGAGCCTAGGCGTAATCTTAGATCAAAAAATGAAGCGCCTACTTTAGTGGTTCCAAGGAATATTCGTACTGTCACCTTTGCGAACGAAGTTTAATGTATGCGGCGCCCAAACTGTGGAACTCTCTTCCATCTTAAATCAGAGGATCTAAAACGTTGAACACCTTCAAGAAGACACTTATAACTCACATTTTTCTCAAACATTATGGTTAATAAACTGTGTGAAGCGCATGCGATTCAGGATTTCTGCTGGATTGTATATATTCACTTAATTTTCACTAACATATTTTTATAAGCTCCAAAGTTGTGAGATTCTTACGTAACATGATAATAACTTGATTTGAAACATGCTCAATTATTGAGTGCAGAACAATTGATATTTTAAACATGTATAGTGTATCATTTTGTTTATGTGATTTTACTAAAATAATTGGATTTTAATAATATATAATAATAATAATAATAATAATAATAATAATAATAATAATAATAATAATAATAAAACACAGGTGAAAGGAAACACGTACAAGAAAACAGTTGACGGCAATTGAATTGCTCCTCCTTTATTATAAATATTTTCTATGTAAGGTCACTGTACCTTTATGAAATATTTCAAAGTCCCTAACAGTATCACGAAATAAGTATAAACAAATCCACTAAAAGATAGCCATGCGAAATGCCTATGAGATTATTGAACAACCTCCGTACGAAATTTGGCTTAACACTATTTTGTAAGAAGTTCAGTGATTAAAGTCAATTATTTAACGTATCATTACAAATATATAAAACAGATGCTTCTTAATATATTGTTAAAACTTAAGAATAACTTAAAAACTTCAGCTCTCGTGTTATGTTAGAGCCAATATATTTTGCATTCACAAGAATTCACACTGACAATATTTCTTTATAGGAAGTATTTTACAACTGATTTTTAAACCTTTCAATAAATGAATACTTTGTTATTATAAACTTCTTCATATGATGCTAGGGTGTTTTCAGCTTTTTATTTAACAGCTGAATTATCAACTTTTTTTCAAGAACGATTATCCCGTAATTATTATTATTTCCGTAAGGGAAAACTTTTTTTATTGTAACAGGCTGAGATTAAAAACCTTCTACGTTTGTACCATTCCCTTGTAATATGCTTCCGTTAAATGATTTCTTGTTTTTCGAATTGATGTTGTGGAAGACATTATTTTTAGGAGATATGTCTTTCATAGCAACTTGTCTAACATGTTTATTGTTTCTAGAGACATCGTAATTGTCTGATAATTGTGTTATCTGTAACATTTAATGCGCAGTAAGAACCTGATCCCTGCCCATACACTAATTACAGGTTAATATCTTGTTCTTGAGAGTAATTATTGCATTGAATTACTTTTTATGGTCCCAATTTCATTGAATTAATTCACACGCTTATTCCAGCCAAAATACCAAACCAATAGAAAGAAATCAAAAAACAAAACGAGGAGACCGGTATTTCAATAATGTTCTGATGATTCTTAAGATGGTATTCCTCTTTTAAAACCCATTTAATTGGAGATAACAAATATGTCAATAAACAGACCGGTTCAAATGATATCTTTAATGTGTTTGTCTTCACTATTACGAAACATTTCAAATCAACTTATTTTATATCTAAAACGATTATGACTAACCTTATAATTACGTATGCTTAGTCACTTGCATTGACACGGTTTTGAATAAGAGTGGCGTGTGGTTATGTTGGCGAAACCACAGTACCCGGAGGAAGCCAATTTGTACAGCTTGGTGACACATCATAAAGATACGCCCGAGCCGGATTTCGAACTCGGACCGCGTTGGTTGTGAGCGACTGCACAAACAAAAAAAAAATAATGTAAAAATGGTATATCTGTAAGAGTGTAGCGTTCAGGAATGTGAAAATGGCAAAATGTAAACTTCTTTCCATATGGAAAATATGCTTCGCTCATTCAAGTGGTGCCAATTATGGCCAGTAAATAGTATCAATGATCGTGAGCAGAACACATATTTTCCAGTTTTCTATTTCGGAGTGCAAGTTTATCATTCACAATCACGCTATAGCATACACATTTATGCTTTGTCCTTCGGTGATTTTGTTTAGAGATGTGTAAATACCCATGCTAGCGTGTGGCCCTCTGTCAGGTTTAAAATGAACCACATTAATGTAATTGGTATAATTATAAAGATCCCGTAATTCCATATTATATCAGTTTGTAAGAGTATAATCGCAGGTGTAATTTTTAAAGAATTACGTTACAGATCCAATGGCCCTTGGTAACCCACAAATCATATAGATTAGATAGGTTCGATTATCAGAATTTCAGAGATTCCGCGGGATGGAAAATAGTTTACTTTTTGTACTAATAGCTGTTTAATATCGTAGGTATCGTTATACACTCTGGAAAGATCACGTTACGAAACTCTGCTTCTGCAGTGTTCTTTTTTCTGATGTATTAGTGTTCTTTTAACGCATTTCTGATGTTTATTGGCCTTTTTTACAACAAATTAACAATCCGTGACGAACTCTGGCGGTATAATTTGGTCTCGAATGTGTTTTGCGCAGTAAAAGAAAAGCGAGATTTAGGTTCACGATGAAATTCTGTTTACATGTATCGTGCCCGGACCGTTATTTCGCATTTTATCCTAAAACGGTACCATTATTGAAGGTTAACAGATACAAGGCCTTCACTTTGATGGTCTTTTCGATGCTGAATGTTGTCGTAAAGAGTATATTTTAAAAATACTAAAAAACGGAATGAACTAGATAACAGTACATGTTTTTTTTTATCTTATGAAATGGTGGGCAAAACATGTTGTTTTTTTCTGACAGAAACACTGATAGTTGTCCTTCAAATGTATGAATTCATTAGTGATTAACATTTGCAAATATAATATTACTTTAAAATGAATACTAAAAATGTTTTATTTGATATTCATTATATCTAACATTTAAACCAGGGGAAGCATTACATGTATATCGATTGGTGTATATTTTAATTTATATATGTTTATGACATACTAGGTCTAGTGTACGGCCTTCTTTAACAATACATTTCATGGCGGCAGTAGTTTATTTAACATAACGTATATTTTGTCGTTAAAACAATAATATAACAACACGTGAGTTCCTGCAAGGTCGAACTTGATAGCGGAAGTGTTATTGCGTCTTGAAAATATTGTGTCCACATGGATTGTTTCTGTTTGCACGTCTTAAAACAAGCTTTTAACACGATTGTCTTACCCCTTGTGAACTCAATCCAGTACCTCAAAACACTTTATTTCTCTTTAATCCTGAAATTGATCAACATTTTCACGTTATGTAGAACTTATCAAAGTTTAAACAATTTAAAAGCCGAATAAGTAATACTATGTACAGTCTTTGAGGTAATCTTCAAACATATTCAGTTGAATGGAAAATACAAAATGTTGTAGCTGTCCGACAATGAATGAGATTAAGGTGTTGTGATTTGAGTCGTCTTTACTTTCTGTTGTCCAGCATTCGGACATATAATTTGTAGTTTTATAGATGTCTGCGATACATCTGGAGTTGTTTGTGTTGATTGACGTTTCCTTTTATAAAAAGACAGAAAATAGTTCCTTCATTAGTATGTTGAGATGCCTTTCGAGCATTTTTTCAGTCGTGTAACATTCAAAGTGGATGGTTTATGCCATGATGACATCATTATTTATATGAAAAACTACAGAAACAAGCTCAGTAGCCGAAAGTTTATCCCCTTTAAATGGCACAGGGTAAACGCAAAAGACAAACAAACACTAACCAGAAACATGGAACAACATAACAAAGCTCTACAAACAACACACTACATATACACTTAATAAAAACAGAATGTGTGAATGTTTAGTTTTGTTTATTTAAAATGGAATAATATCTTCCCGAAATTAGGGTTATACTTTTATTTTCATAGAAAATCTGACCATGAAAGCAATCGTTCATTTTAAGTTTATATACCAAACTTTATTTGGAAGAATTGTCACTATCTGTTTCACAACTAGATCAATTGATCATATTATTCTGAGAGTGCTTTCTCGCCTCTTTGAGCTAACAATATGGTTACCGGAATAAGGATTACATTGTTAAGTATTGAGGATCTACAGTGTATATGTAAACCATTACTTGTTTTCTTAAAAAATATTGTTGTTGTAATTTTTCATGTGAATTAATCAATCATGTGAAGAACACAGTTTAGAGTGTTTGTTTCATTTATTGCTATTTTCATCAACAATGTTATTTTATATTCTTCATATCTGCAATCAAAAAATTATTCAAAATTGAGCACAAATTGGGAAACACCCGATATTACAAACACAAATATAGTACGGATAAAAATGCTTCCAATTGAAATACCACAACCACAATTCCTTTTATTGTCATAGTGTGCTTTTTGTGGCCACTCTGACAACACCATCAAAACGGTACGGTTCAACATCTAACAGCTGTCACACATAAGCCAATCATCTTCACTACATCCAAAAGCAAAAAATGTCTAGTATGTTTGACCAATAAAAACATATTGTGAATTTTAAGAAGATAAATTCTGTATTTTTGCTGTAATACAATACGACAATAAAAGCAAGTTAGTATGTTGTCACTAAATATGTCAACAGATATAAGATAGTTTACCAAGATTGTGTTTAAAAATTGCTCAATGATATAATCAGCTTTGAAAACATTTCAATAAAATTCAAATTGTATATTTAAACTGCGTCGTTTATACACATCAAAATGTTTAGCAAAGAAAATTTAAGCTATGTAGAATAATTTAATTACGAATAAAACAAAGACTGTGGGAATTATTGCGTTTCCGTTGTTTGAATGTCGCGTTAGTCAGTATACTTATCATAATGAAAAAAGGAACCTTACGAGTATATTAAAACCGGAGTATAAATAGCATCATTGTTTCATCAGTTAATAGCATACTTTATATAGAAAGAAACCCACATATTCAATCAGATAAACATGTTTACAAAAGAATAAAGGAGTGATTACCTGTTGATACCAATAACTGAATTTACATCAAGCTGTGGCGAAAATTATCGAAAACTATTCTGTTGCAGCTGTTTGTACGTGATGTAATCTGAATGTCTAAGAATACTTATTGTGTTTTATCTTATCTTATATATGTGTTTACATGTGTGCATGCTGGATACATGTGTCGGTGATGACGTGACGGTGACGTTCTAAACAAAGATTATATACATACTATACAGGCTGGATCTCAATATCAATAACAAGAATATAAGAACATATGGACAATGTAATGCTTGTAATGCTTGGATTGATTAGGACAACTTCAAGATTCGCACATATTTCCATCACAACTCTTATAATTATATAATTATCAATATTCACCAATTTCAATCAGGCAATTTGGATTGAAATCTCTGCATTGAGAGCCAGTACAGTTACAGCTTAATTTGTTATAGTTTTGGCTAATGTGCCTTGAAAAAAAGATCCGCATATCAAGTAGATCATATGTTTTCAATTATTTGATGTTAAGACAAACTTCAGCAGAACCGAAAATAATTAATTGATTGTATATGAAGCTGTTCATCTTGATAACAATTTTTTTTTACTTTAATCTTGTTCTAAACAACTTTTTTAGTGTGTTGCATGTTTTAAAAGTTCAATTGATGCATTTCCGAAGTATGATTGTATATTTTAAAACTGATTACGGTTCTGTGGGAATATCTGATGTTTTGAGTTTTTGTTTTTCTCGCGTTTGCTTGCAAAATGAAAGAAGAAAGGAATTTATGTTCAGATGAATTCGTATACAGCAACCAGTTTGAAAATGTTGCTTACTTGCATTGTGCGCGGAGATCTATCTTTCAGGCTTCTCCTGGCACATTACTCTTAATAAAGGGACATCAAGGTCACTCACTGTTCATTAAATGAATACTACACTTTCATTAAAATTTGTTATTTGCATGTCCCATGTTTAACTGGAGGGTGTATTATTGGAAATATTGATATAAATATTGTAAGCTTCAAGAGTGTGGGTGATTTCCTTTTGTCTAAAATGATGGTAAAACTCTAGGGCGTGAACACAAACAAATGTCCAATGCATTTCGTGATTTTTGCAAATATTAAATAACAAATATATTATATGTTATAATTCATTAGGATAATTGAATATCAAAAGTACAAGTCATGGTGAAAGGTTAATGTTTATCGATTATTGTTCTTACCTTCAATTAAGCCGCTTCGCGCGATTTTGGGCCTTCGGACATAAATTTGCTTTCACTGGGTATGATAATATCACTTAAATTGCGTTGGATACTTGTTTAGATGTGACATCATATATTGCGAATTTTTATTGCTAAATTGGACGGCACACATATGACGTTATTACGAAAGTAGTTATTGAAAGACTTTGCACAATCAACGTATCAATATTGCAACTAGTTTATAATTTATTTATATTTCCAAACACAGAATCTTTCCGAAACATTAATCCAGAGCATATGATGATCCATTTTTGTTTGTTCTTAATCCATTAGGTCATTTTAAAAACAGACACTGAATTCAGTCAAATTAAGTTTGGACGAAATACGTGGTTGCTATGTAAACACGAGTAAAATAGTGGTCATATTTAATGGTTATAATTCGTCGAGAAAATAGTTCGGCAATGACAATTATTTAAACAAAGAAGTTTGAAGAAAAATAACATACATAGAATTATTTTTTTTGCATTTTTCATTAATGATTATTTGACGTGTAATATTATTGTTTCCATATTCCCTGATAATTATGTAATAATTATGTCCGAAGGCCCAACATCGCACGATGCGGCATATTTAATTAATATTAATAACATTCTTAGTCTAAGCTTTTCTGCGCTTCTGACCAGAGATATTTCATTCGTTTGCGGAAGTTTGAATCTATTTTACATAGGTATATATTTCATTTAAATCATACTACAATAAAACTGCATTATTTGTTGAAATATCAAACTTGACACATAAGGAGGTGTTGTTTATGTAAATAGTGTGTCTATTGGGAGTGTTTCGTTTACAGGTCTTCAGACAGGCAACTGACAATTATGTCGTATCCCTTGGGCATAAATCCAGTACCACAGAATGATCTATCACGCTGTTATTATTTCCATATTCCTTGATTTATCAACATTCTCACGTTATGCCGAATGTAACGACTCTTTGGAACACATTCTTGCAAAAAGCGTGTTAACAGTTTATGCAATGCTCTTTCATCTACAAATGTTTGTTGTTGTTTTTTTGTCTGGTATGGCTGCTAGAAGCATTTTTATTTAAAAAGGAGTTACTGTTTTTGTCATATCTTAAACATAAGGCCAACATGTATCATATCAAAATATATGTATATACCTAAAGAGGGAAATATAAACGACATGGCTTTCAGTCGTTCGGTCAGATAATTTGTTAAACTTCTTCGATGGATGTTGGACATTCAGAGCATAAGTAATTTAAGATGCTTAGATGACGGCGCCGCTTTATTTTTCCGTCTATAACAAAAAATAATACTAGAGAAGATATCTTTATTAGAGCGTTGAGATCCCTATATTAAAATATATTAATAACATTATGACTAAGCATAAACATTACATGAGAGTCATTTTTGCCATGTCGAAAAAAATGGCGACTTTTGATCATTTAAAATAAAACGATGGATTCCCATAAGAACCCAAATGGCTAGTTTCATTTTTTTTTTGTAAAAATATCAAATGAGTTTTATTTTAAAGAAAAAATATTCATGAAGAGAAATCGGTCATGAATCATTGTTCATAAGACGAGTATTTTCAATTGAATATATACGAAACAGTTGTCTGAAGTCTTATCACCATCTATTTAATATTTTCACCATTATTGTCACATATAATGGTTTCTATTTATAATAGTTTAGAATATAATTCTGAGTACTTAATAGACTTTTTGAATTGTACAAATGGGTATTTGAATTATAGTCACATTACAAAGTATTTCTTTTATATGATTAATTAATCATATTGTTCATATCTGCAGTCGGATATTAACTCCTCGATCAATCATGGAAGTGCTATCATACAATCTGTTACTCAGACGAGTAGAAAGTTATTGAAGTACATCACACAGTTAGCCTCGGGTAGTGAGAGAAACGATAGAAGACGTTTTAACGTATTACGTTGAAATCAATTTGCTTGATTGTTTCATGGCGAAACAATCTTAGTTAGGTCTGCAAAATACGGCAGAATGTCAAATATTGATGAAAAATATGCTTTTCACTTGACAGTCATTTGTTTTAATTTTTCTCCTGAGTATTTGATAGCTTCACTTTTTTTTACCCTCAACTCAGATGACACAATCTCATTGTTGATGATACGTCAGGTGCATTTGTGTGTAGTAATTGAAGGCATTAGAACTCTTTTAAAGTTATTTGTTAGAAACAACAAAGATAAATGCTTAAACAAAATAAGACAATAATATAATCCAACGGGAAACAAACAAGAAAAACCCAGCCGATTGGACGCCAACACTGGTCTGTTGTCTTTCGTAACTTAATTATAATTCAAGCTGGTGGTAAGAGACGGGCAATACTTGTGCGTTCTGTCTCTCGCAAAACTGTGTACAAACTTTCATTTAAATATCTTGAATATTTTGCTATTACTTAAGTTGTTGCACTTCGACGACGACGCCGGTGATAAGACAGTGATTAAACTATTGTTAAAAACTCAAATATCCTGATTATTAAAATGATGTTAACCTCGTTCTTAACTCATTGCTATGGGCATCGACAACGGATGTAAATGCTATTATGATAGTGAGAAAAGTATATGTCAATCATCGAGAATCCTTAGCTCAGAACGTTACGTAACTCTGTGTTTCTACTAAAATAAACTATGAAACTGTATGTTGACTTCAACTTTTCAACCACAAATTGTTTCGCAAACGGGTAAGTTATATCTTAAACATCTTTGATGACATTTCAATTATATAAATATATAAAAATAGCTATGTATTAACTGCGTAGTTCATAACAAAGTAATATGTTTACAAGAAAACCAACTGCATGAAATGTGATAAACTGATGCTTATAAACATTTACTAACGAACAAAACTAAATATAGTGGGAATAATATCCTTTTTAAATGTCGTCCTAATCATTATATTCATCGGAATACAACCTGAAAAGGATATTAAAACAGTGAAAAACATTAAATAATAGGATAATCGGGTCAATTGTACGTACTAAATGTTCATAGAAGTCAAGCCAGGTTAGCATTCAGCTTGGCCACAAATGCCAGAGCACGTACGACTATATCCGACTGAACTAAGACGCTGCTTTGCTTTGAAATCAATCGTTGAAAAGCGTAGCAGCAAAATAACAATGTCGAACAGTTGAACACCGTCATGGCCAAGATCCTTCCAGATGTCCACCACGACTGTATCAACAATTTTTGAACAGATAACCATGATTTATAAAATCGTTTACAGTCAGGATTGAAATACAGTAAGACAGAGCGAGACTGTAACAGAAATTTGTATGTCAGATGAAGAGTCTTGTACAAAATACTTGCACAATGTTTACGTTAGGTGGTATTCACAGCATGTTTTATTTCAATCGGAACGAATGAAATGGTAATTTCCTCTGTTCGAGTCTAGGTACTTTGAGTTAAATAATACAAGGAGAACCATTAAGGCTGATGTTCTGACTTAAAACTCATAATCATAAGATACTTATTACCATTATAGATAATACTTATGTTCAGACATGTCCCTATTTGATGGATTGTTTATACTAACTCCTTTGAATTAAATGATTTGAAGCCAGAGGCAGTTGGGCACAGTACATATTATTTGAATGATGGAGAAAGTAGACATTTGGTACTGAAATTTTTAACAGAACATTATGTTGAAACAAAAAGGAGTAGGTGCATTCGCGAAGAAAGGAAAGTAATGTGTATCGTCACAAAATAGTACGTAAACAAAAACGCTGTGCCCGGAATGTGTATCAGAAGATCGATAACAACTATATATTTTGGTTGCTGTGTAGTGTGTCATTAGGACATGAAGTCGAACAAATACTTGACTGTCGTTGTACTGATCGAAACAGTGAAATATCAGTTTTATTTCACTAATAAATTTCTATAGATGCTTTAAAAGCGTGAAGAAACTGAAATGAGCATAATCATTTACCTATTCGTATACAGGAGTAACAACCCTCTTATTTTAATTACAAGAACGCTTGTCTTACGTTGAAGATATTTAACAGAGTTATGTTATCGAATTGTTCCACTGAGACAAAAGTTTCATCAAACAAAAAACTTTCAATTATATACAAATGAACTTAATGGCTTTCACATCTAATTTAAATTGCCGGTATAACTTTTATTTCCTTGACCATAGGCATTATTAAAACCAAGACCATCATGTTATTGATCCTAGCATGAACAATTCTATACGGTCTGACATTCCTAAGTAATAAAACTTAATTTCCCAAAGGCGTTAGAATTATACCCAACAGTGCACGAAACGAATTAATTTTATTAAAGACCACGAAACAATGTTTGAGTAAAAAATAATATTGAAGAGCATACCTTTGCAGTAAGAGACAATACTATTTTACGGTTCCTTCAAAACGTCGATGTTAAAAATATATTCCAGGGTAAAACAAATTCTGACGACAGAATCAGAGCTTGATCTAATTCTATGAAGGAATTGTAAACAATGCTACAAACCAGATATTGAAATTCTTTCAGAAAAAGAGACAACTTGAAAGCATAATGTACACAAAAGGTGTGAGAAAGCGGTCTTTTAATGATTTAGCTATGAGATTATGAATGGGTTTTCAAAATTCTCCAATTATTGTTTTTATCCAAACAAACTTCAAGAACTCTCAAACCATTCAACGGTCATTCATTCCTCTTCGTAAACACGTTCAGGCTAAAAAGGTGTAAACGAAACTGATTAAAATAGTGACTCCAAAAGCACGAATTCAACTTTGGTAGAATGCTATACTTGACTATATTGCATTTTGCATATATGGTTATTCGTTTGTTTAACTTTTACCATGTGGGTGGTTCAGATTGTGACCTAGAGAACATGTATTGTGGGCTACTTGACTGGACTGAGGAGGTTTGTTTCAGTAGGATGGATCCGTATAAGCCACTGATACCCAGTTGACACGCTGTTCGACAAGGGAGAGGACTCATGTCTAACGTTCAAAAATCAATGGACGATTGTAGCAACTTACCATGACAACAAATAGATTCAGCTTGAAATAAATAAATCAAATGATGTGTGAAGTACAAGCAAAGTACTGTTTAATTACCCGAAACAGATTCGAAGTACTAAATTAATACATTTATTAAAGGTTATCTGCACTATTAACCATATGAACAATTAGAGGAAGTGATGTAAAAAAGCAAGAGATAACATGATATTTTAATAACACATCGCATAATTTTCGCGAAACCTTTCCAAATATCTTTCACAGACAAAACAGCTTAAACATAACAGTTTTTCATTATCTTCGAACAAAAAAAAAATATCTTAGTAAGTTCGATAATTGTCAACCATCTTGCTTTTTGACGGATGTGACTGAAGTTTTTCAACAAATGTTTTATCAATTAGAAATCGACACGAAATAAACTTAACATTTCTTTTTAAAAAAAATAAAATTTACTTTAGCCCTGGATGTCTATTCATGCTTTTTATTTTACTTTAGCCCTGGATGTCTATACATGCTTTTTATTTTAGTCATCATTTCTGTCTCATGCATATTATTTTTGTAATGTTTTTTTTGTCCTATTAGTATGGCAGTGCATGTGATGTTGAGTCTCCGAATTGGGGCAGCAGTGGTTCTGGACATTTTAGTGTCCAGTCTGTGGCACACCTATATCCGTTTTCAATTTGTATTTAATCCTTCAGGTAAATAATAAATTATTATGTTTGGCACGTAATCAGATGAAATAGAAAACCTATCGCACGTAGTTTGTCATACGTCAAATGAAACATAAGATATATATAATCATAATAGATGATAAAAATGAATATTTCTTAAAAACGCGAGTCCACAATCTTAAGGACTTTGTAATAAACAAGGTGTTATAACATATACATATGCATGAACGTCAGGATAACTCCCTCAAGTGGCGTCATAAACAGCCGGTAAATAATCTCAAATGACTGTGAGCATATCACAAATTGGCCAGTTTTGCAATGCACATAATTAGTTAATCCTTCAAAATCACTCTGACTCACACTCATGATTTCTCTTTTCTTAGACTTTTTTGGTGTTCTGTCTTTAGTACTAAAATCAATATTTTCAAGTTGTTATAATGCAATGCTGGAAGTAGGATACACACGTACATGGTTTAGCACAGTATAGTTTCCTTCAAATATAGCCATATATTAAGGTGTTAAATTATTTCACAAACTATGTTAAATTTCTTTAAATAGAATATAACTCATATTTGTTAAAATTTGCATATATTATAAAGTAATATATAATACGTGAACCAAACACTCATCAGTATACCTTAGTGTATTGATTTGTGCCGATTGATCAGAGTTTCAAATCAGAATGTTGGAAATTCACAAAGTGAGCTGTAATGTTCAATTATACATACTTATTATGATATGTGTTATGTAAGTCATAGTTTTAAGGAGGAATGCGCAAATAAACCTTCAAAGAGAGCCAATAAGTATGCCAAGCGTTGCCGCCTCCTCGTCTGCTATGATATACTCGGCTTTATCCCTGATCATAATGATGTGTTATTTCTGTAATAGCACATTTATTTGATGCATAGGTGTGAGTTAGCAATAAACCTTTAACGAGAGGCATAACGTATGCCAAGTGGTACGGCCTCCCTTCCGTTATGATAGACAAAGGTATACGGTAAAGAAAACTTTATTTTATAAGATAGGAAAGCCTTTTGAAATTGCCTTGATCTTTAGTTTCATCTTTACTCCATCCATACGTCACGTTTATTCGTTAAAAATTCAAACTACGTATAAAAGTGAAATGCTTTGGTGGCGAAGCTAGCTGATAATAGTATAACAATATTTGTTATTGTATTTATGTATGTAAGCATACTCTTAATATGGGATATAATATGTGTATGCAATCAAATAAAGAGAAATGCAGGAATGATTTTGATTAATTAAATGATGAAAATTAACATTAAATATTTGATTAAAAATAAGAATTTTAGAATATCTATTATAGCCGTGCCTTTTGTAAATATGTGTTAACAACTGTTTACATGTGAAAATACCACACGAGTCAATTTAGTTTCGATTGAGGCTGTTGTTTTCATACGTTAATTACTTAGCTTAAAAGCACCCGTGCGCAAGTACTTGTATATAACCTTAATACGATAATTATATATATTGTTACACTTATGTTGTACATATAATATTATTTAACGTGTAAATGTTGAAAGAAAAATAAAAAAGAAAGAAATACAATTTGAAAAAATATATTTCAATGCAGAATGCCAAGTTCCATTTTGAGAACGGAATTACTACAAAAACTGTATTTACCGAACGTTTTCGTTTTTTAAGTAGATTATAACGAATTTGGCAAGAAATTGAAAACTCACATTTTTTAAACTCGTTTTTTGGTCGGAATTGCTGATTTAAAAAAATTTTTTTTATATTTTTTTGAAATTTCATAAATTTTCGTCACAAAGGAAACTCTTTATGTTTTCATGGACTTGTGTGCCTGTAGAAAGTACTAAGTATGTTGCCATTATTTTCACAATTGCGGTTGTTTATGACTTAGCTATAAAGTAAACTACATATTTCCATTGTGATCAATATGGTAAACATGCTGAATATATTAAAGCGTTGACATGTACGAATTAAATTACAGCTAGTATCTTTAAATAATAAAGAATACTAATTAGTTCTGATAATTTTAGACTGTATATCTAGAAACAAATATGGCCATTTTTCCTCAGAACAAAATTTTTTTTTTTTTTATTTTATCGCTTTTAGCCAGGTAATAATAAGTGTTTGGAACAAATTAGAGAAAGTTTAACTTGCCGAGCGTGATGGTTTTTATCGATTGATGTATATATTAAAATACCTTACATGGTAAGACAACGCAGTATATTAAAAGTACCATATGTGAAAATGTTGTTTTTTACATGAAAAGAACAACACGGACAATACTTGTTCAAAATGGTAAAGTACAACTGTGTATGTTTTTGTTAGCATGCTCCACTTACCTGCATGTAGATAAACACTTTGCACATGGCGAGGCCAAGGAACCAGGACTTAAGAGCGTCTAGCATGATGGTTGCTGGTAAGCACACTACGATGACCAGAAAGTCGGATACAGCCAGGTTAACCAAAAAGTAATTCGTTGCGTTGCGGAGGGATTTTGACCGCCAAACAGAAAAGCACACCAAAAAATTGCCAGCAGATCCAACGACAAATACAAGAAAAAATAAACCTATAAATATCCAGTGATAATACTTAAGTGCTATGTGCTCCCAAACAAGCTCCATAATTTGGTCGTCGGTATATACGTAATCGTCCGTCACATTAGACGAATTTGTTGATACGTTCTCGACCATTTTTATTCAAATCCGATATTATTTCACTGACGTTTAATAAAATTGTTATATTAAAATGCTACACTGTATTTTCAATAGTGAACGTTTTTACCTATACAGTCAGCAGATATTAATTAGATGACATAACACAAACTCGAGCATTAAGCATGACTTATTTTTTTAATTTCCTTCTGTGAGATAATTGTGGTGAAGTAACTTTAATGATTTCCACTATAGATCTTACAATTTTAATAATTTACAAAACATATCCAATAAATATTTATTTTCAGAACTCTTCAAAACAAAAGCAATAGCAAATCTTTCGTGATTCCAATGTTCAAAGAGCGTTTAGAAATGGCATCAAGTCGATACGCAATGAGTATTCCTTTTTACATCGTGATAGAAGGTGATGCCGAATCAGCGTGCAGCAAAGTAATAGTAAAACCTATAATATAGAAAGCCAACGTGAACTTGTGAAGATGCTTTTTGTCGCCATGGTTTTCCCTTTTATGTTGTGATGTTTGTTTCCCAGGTTGAATATTTATGTATTGGATTATTGTACGCCCTGAAGTGACCGTAAGGACATATGTGATATCCATTAAGGTTATAATCAACTGGGAATAACTTTTCTGCAGCAAGATGTAGCATACAAATCGTTTCGCTATTAATTATACGTAGCTATACCTTCCAAGGTATTTCGCAATTGACAAACATGTTTGGTTTTTGCCTCATTAAACGTCACTCAACGCATATGCAATTGTGCTGAAGATTACTTAAACCTGTCATTTCTTTGCCAAAAGCGTATCAGCTTTTCAATATATTACAACTTAACCTTTTATGCAACTTTTTTAACGACTCAGTTCGTTGTGTTAGATCGTCTGATTGTCGAAGAAGTTGTATTTTTAGCTGTCGTGTCGTTATCGGCGCCCGCCTGTTTTTGATCTAAATAGTACACCTTCATCGCACAACAAAGCTACGCAGTTGATGAAGAAATTAAAGATGTTGCCGAATAAACAATGAAAGGTTTGGCGTCTTTTAGGATTGATTTTTGTATTTTAAAATCCTATCCTGGAACAAGCCTTTTGGTTAATGGGCATGTTCGCGCTTCCATCGTATGCGTTAAATAAAAAAAATGAAAATCAATCCTAAATGTGTTTTACATGTACGATGGCCTAAGGGTGAAACATGTGTTTTTCATATTTTGGCCATAACTTACCAGGGCATTCTCACGACTTAGAACCTTGTTCCCACGACTGACTTTTATCTTGGCCACGGCATAGTTGGACAATCAGAACGTTGGTGTAAAAAGGGTATCAATTCAAGATTGTTTCCGATAGTCTAACACGTTTAGAATTGTAGACAAGGTTTCAAATTTTAAAAGTTATCAGATCGATAAGGATTGTTCCCAAAAATCAGTCTGTATTATCGAATATATCAAACAATACTCTGTCTGGTCTTTCCCAATGTTAGATTCGACGAAAGGCAAAGCAATTTAGAAACATGATATTTAACTGATTTACACAATATCATCCTTTATCATTTAACTTTGATCCATTTTGAGGGCACTGAAATGTCTTAACATCATAAACAAGCTTGCTTTGGAATAACGTAATGATGCGTTCAAATATGATCTGATCATTCATATGTACACAAAATTGCACTTCACTTTTCAATTCCAGCGATTTCTTGAGATATTTTGCAGAACGTGGAGATAATGTGCCACTATGTAACTTTGTGAGTGCGCACAATTTTAAGTAAAAGGACAAATTAATGTACGTCAATTGGGAACACAGTTTAATCGTGTACCGTACACTGTTCCAATTTACAATTTGTATCAATTACAACTTTATATAAAATATTCCTAATTGCTTTTTGTGTTCCCAATTAATTAGACAACTTTGTTTACAGCACGCCAAAAACTTGTCAATGATTCACTGTTGTTGTTTTATTGTATAATTCACTTTTTAAATGCAATGAATGAATAACGGACAACAATTTAAGTTTGCTACGATATGAATAAAAAAAACTGGTTCACTAAATTATGATCCACGATGAATTTATATGAAAGACAGTAGAGTCCTGTAAATATGTTCTTGAAAACATCAAATCCGTTTTTATTTCACGTACGTCGAACGTAATTGAATCAGCGGGAAAAACAATTTAAGCGTTCTGCAGTTCCCCGTTTCGTATTATGAGTTGTAAATGATATACAAATGTAGTTATATATATATATTCTTTCTTTATTATGTTCCCCATCTTTAAACAACTTCATTTACTTAACTCAAAAACGCGTCAAAGCTGCAGATTTTGTTTTATGTTTAATAATCCACAATTTCAATGCAATTTATACTTCACGGACAATCATTCAATTTCAAATTTAATGAATTTATGTTTACTGCGATTTGATTTTACAGAAACCAAGTGTTCCTGTGAAAATGCTATTGTTACCTTCGATCAAAATGACCATCATGACTAAATGCTCATTCGTCATAAATTTTGAGGAGTTTGTTTTTGAAAACACATTAATATGTTTGTATTGAATTTTGTCATGTGGATCAATTTGTGTGAAATTGTTTCCATTGATTGAATTACTAATCGTATACTCATTAAACACTGTATGTATTGGAATATATTGAGGTTTACATAGCTTTTTTTTCTTTTAAGATAAAGAAGAGGCCATCTCTTTTGATCAGCTGCTATAATTCAAAACAGGGGCAAACTTCGCTCTCCGTGCGTGTTTTCAAAACACATATGCCTTTTCAATGTGGCTTACGAGTGGACAATCGGCTAAAACCCTCTTGAAATTTGGAAAATGATGAACTAAGGGGGCTTATTAAAAGTAAAATGTTTAAGTTTGTTATAGTAGTCAGTCAGTTTCTTCAATAGTATACATATTTTACTATAGAGCTTTTGTTTACAGCTTTTGAATACCTTACTTGGAAATGCATTTGGGGTCATTTTATCTAAGTAAATTTCCCCTTACAAAATATAGAATCGGTTTCCGCTGATCACATTTATATAACGGAGACAGAATGATATCAGTCATGGTGTATTAAACACGCTATTGTGAAAAACCTTTCAGTCTAGATTAGAGGCAATCGTTTACATAGAAAATCATAGTTATTTCCGTGCAAATATCGTTACCAAACTTCAATTATCATATGGATCATTCCGACAAAAGGCCAATGCTAGTTAAATAGAAAATGTTCGCCTTTGCATTATATGCGCCTTACATGGAAAAAAATAATATACATCAATATCAACAAACATACAGAACATACACAAATTTTGAAAATCCTTCTTAAAGCTGATTATCAATAAATATGCTCCTTCATATTGTGACAGAGTTGAATCATGTTTTGAAATACCTGACATGTATACCTATAATGATTTATAAGAGCAGACACGTTAACCTGTTATTGCTACTGAGCTTGTTTCTGTAGTTTTTCATATAAATATTTAGTACGACGTTTATTCATGCTCTGTTAAGACTTTTTATAAAACGTAGGTCATTGACTTTATCCTCAAACACAAACCATTGTTCGATACATATTATAATTCCCCATCTACCGTATGGGCATTATGAATTTTGACCACATTCATTGGCACCTACGTGATTGATTTTTTTTGACGTTTAAACACTTTAAGTCATTAAAAGATGTTCCCATTTACTGTTTATACTCAATAACCAATATAGTCATCGGCTTTACCGCATGTAACTTTCCCATTCGAAGCAACGGTAGGAAGCGAATGACATCAAGAAAAAAATCAAATCAAATCATTTTAGTATGACTCATAGATAACCGCTAGACTAAGACAGATGTATTATCTATATATCTTGTAACTCTATATCTTGTAATCTTCAAATAATAACATTTGTTCTGTATATTAGGTAATTTGCCCGTAATCTCATGGGGACTAGTTTTTAGTCAATTTGATTAAGCATGGCAAATTGGCTACCAGACACTACCTCAGGTGAAATATAAGGGTCGAAGTTTCTTGGTTAGTATGGCAATCATAATTGTTGTCAAAAGTTTCGGATGCGTTACATAGCACTCACATGTCCTTTATGGCACACGAGCTATAACAACATGTTAATATTAGAAATTAAATGAAAGCGTTGAAATTATTGGGTTTTCTATACGCCGCTGATGTTTAACACAAATCATTTTTCTATAAACCACATGGTAAGCAAACAATGTTAATATGACAATTTAAAGCGTTAAAGTAGTAAATGATTTTATCTTAAGAAACAAACTTGCTGTCACTACAAGGGAAGAAAATTGTGTTGTTGATTTATACTTTGATACTACCTGTTTTGTAATTTTGATATCGTTTGATAGATTCAGCACCTTCCACATTCACCAATATTTTTTTTTTCGAATCTGTCACTTCATAGTACTCGTTTCATCAAAGGGAAAACGTTAATTACTGAAATAAATTTTATATGAGCTTATCAGGCTTAATGCCTTGATACAACGGTTAATCAGGATACGCAAAGCAGTATAAATTATTAATACCTCAAGGCTGGCACGATGCTTGCTATGTAGATGTAAGGGTTATGTATAAATGGACCCAGTCACGTTGTATAAGTTCATACACGTATGTGAGTCCCCTAAATTCGAAAAAACACACAACAATAACAAACCATTACATTTATTTAGTCTATATTAAAAGATAAATGCTTATTCATAGTGTGATATGAATAAAATATAACTAATGTTTAACTTGAGTATGTGGTATTGAGGACATTTATAAATTTACACTATGTAGATCACGAAAAGCAGTTTCTTGGCGCCGAACTAAAGTGTACGGTCACCAATTGGATGATATTCTGTTTAATGGGAAGAGCGGTTAGTTGAAATTCCTATTCATGATTCCTTGTCATGTTTCATCTGTGGTTTAGCGTCATTTTTTAACATTGTATTTCAATTGAATGCTGCCTTTGGTACAGGAATCGAAAAAAAGCAGTCATGACTGTCAACGAAACTTACATTACAAAACATTGCATGTGATATTCATTTACGTCATATCCGCATTTGTTAAACCAATGGCGTTGACACAATAAAGTGTTCTCAAAATAAGTCGCAGTCACAAAGATATGTTACAAGAACTAAGAAATAAACGTATAAAAGCAGTGGCCATTGACATCTTCTTTTTCAAGAGAAGTATATCTATTATTAATCTTCCAAATTTATGAGGAAGGTTTTTTTGTATGTCTATGGAATAGATTGAACTTTATACCAATTCACCAATGCAACCGCAAAACCTACTCAAACGTAACTTCGTAGGATTTTATGCGGACTGTAGTTGGCAATATCCTTTTAGTTATTCCAAGTTGGATTGAATTCCCACCTCCGTGATATTATAATTGTTTGCGCTAATAAGGTGAATACCGTTATAAACGTAAACCGATCTATATGTAAATGATTATAAAGTTATCAATTCTCTTAATTATTCTGCATCGGAACCATACTTCGTTTCGCTTTAATTGTCATGCGTGTATTATATACATAGTATATCCAATTGAGCGTGATATCATATAATGTTAGACGTGATTGTCTTTAAAAAATCGAGGATAAACATTAAATGCCGCCATCCTCCATGAGATCTGATATTTATTCCATAATACCTAACACATGTTTTGTGAAACAAAAAGAAAAAATAATGTCAAAAACAAAACAACCGTATATTGTAACTTAAATAAAACAGCCGTTGTTTTGAAAAAGCGCCGTATGCCCTCGAGCGAGGCTGCATCCATTGTCATGTTTACGAAATAACTATACGAATCAGTTTTCAAAAGTTTTTATAAATGAAATGAGCCTCAATATGATGAATGAAAACATCTTTTTGTCAAGGAACTTATCAAACTATTCAATATTTGCAAAGGATTAACACGCGATTGTGATAAAGTCTCTATTACTTTTTGTAGGTGGCTCTGTGTAATAGTATTCGAGCTATATCTTTTTCTGTACAGGGCGAGGTTATAAGTTTCTTTTCGGCGATAAAGCACTACGAGATATTAATTACAAGAAATTTGTACAAAAACGCCCTAAAGCGATCATATCAACATTTCGAGACAATTATGATGTTTAATAAACACAGTTCTAACAACCCTGCATTTATTTGCTGCAGACATTAGTTTATTAAACCTTAATTTTACCTGCCTTTAGCTAATATACATTAAAGAGCACTCATTTAAGAAGGATCTTGACTGCCTTTAACATATAACCCATTTGCTGTAAAACTCCAGTATAGCATTCGTTTAATTATACATTTTTACTAGTATACATGCAGTGAATATATTATAAAGCATAACCCAATGATATTTTCCTTATATGTTAATCAATGCACCTAAACAAGGTATATTATGTAATTTTCTACTACTGGGCTTGTCCCTGTATTTTTCATTGTATAATTGTAACTTGTAATCTAAAATTGTATATGGCACCCTTCAGCAGTTTTGGAAAGTACGTGTATTCCACATACAACTCTGTGCTATTTCGATTAGTGGACTAGTTAGTTTAGGAGTTTTCATACGGTTAAGACTCGTCCATGCAGTACAGTGTCACATCATTTATGGACAACGATGATTTAAAAAGGCATTAGCCTCCCTGATAACAATTAGTTCGACTCTTCGAACTTAAAAAAAAAATATCAGCAAATTTCAGTTAACACATAATAAGTTTGCCTGTTCTTCTTTTTTGATCGCGTTTGGAATTTAAATAATGCAACATATTATTTATTTAAAACAATAATTATTAAAGAGTTTCAGTTGCAAATGAAACAAATGGATAAAGTGTTGCATTATGTTTTCATTTGAGCAAAAAATTGAATGTTCAACTCAAAAAATGTAAAATGAATATTTCTGTTAAAAAATATTATCTGTAACTCCGAAATTTAAATTGACAGAACTCTTTTGTATTAGCTATTGGATGGAATTTGGTTCACGAAGGAATACTATTATCATATGTTCCTTTTGTAAACTGAAGTCTGAAATATCAAACACAATAAAAGTAAGTCTGCTTGACCTATAACAGTACAACACATGATATATCAGCTAAGACCATATGTAAAAAGTACAGACAAATGAGGTATTGGAGTGGACATATATAAAACGGATGCAAGAAACGGCATCCAAAACACGCTAAGCGGCTCATAAGCTAAAGAACGAAACGGCCTTGTATGTGTCATGTAGAACTTGTCTATAACACTACTGTGAATCTCTTCCCACACATGTTTACAACGCATTCATCTTGTGTGAAATTAAAGAATGACATAACATTCATCTAATATCCACAAAAGAACGATTTGATGACATTTTCTCATTATATTAAACCACACTGACACCCTTGTATTTGTAAGATTTATTATATACTTATTTTCAGGTTTACACAATCTCTTGAGATGCGCGGCCCATTAAACATAGAAGGACACCTTTGGTGTAAGTGTTTCAAAATTTGCTCAAATTGAACTTGTTCAATTTCTACTTTTTTGTAGAATTCAAAGCCTAAAGACTGTTACTTTTCAATAACGTTACTAAAGGTCATCAAATGCATAAATAAGCATCCAGGTTTTATTTTAATAATGGCTCAATTTCGTTCCTTTAAAATCTTTTCATTTTAAGAGAGAGGCGCCTAGCAACACAAAACATACAACCGAACAATATATTTTTCGATAGGCATTTAAATCTAAATCGCATCAAAGTCATTCTTTGTCCCAAATTGCTGCTATTTGCATGAATTATTATATCGCAAATACAACTTACAAGTACTGCTCTTTTATGTTTCATTTACCAATATGAAGCAATTCCCCTTACTGAGGACGTCATTTATGCTGTCTCAATTGAAGCAGCTATTCATGTATTTTCATTTCTAATATTTTATAGCAAAATGAACATCCTTTGCCATGTTGTTTACTTGTCTCCGATGTCTATTATGTTGGATTTATTAGGCTGTGTTTGAATATGAATGACGCATATATTCACCAAATATGTATTTGCAAAAAATCAGAAGATAATAAGAAAATAATGAAATTAGTCATTCCGCGTTTTGAAAAAAACAGAACACATATTGAAACAGGAATCTTTAATGGTTTGTATAACATTATTTTCGATATAAGAGTGTTACTAGAAAACAACATGTACGCTTTTTGAGCTTTAAATAATAATGGATAAATATAGTTGCCCGGCTGGCCCCCTTGCTAGCGCACGCGCTTCACATCAAGACGTCTCGGGTTCGATTTTCGGCTTGGACGCATGTGAGTTCGGTTTGTATTAAAAACAATCCTTGCCCTGACGCATTAAAGTCGCCGTCACCTTTTAACCTGAACATGAACCTGATGCCGGAAAGTCCAGCTAGAAATGTTGCTCCTTCTTATCAGTTATCACGCGAACCCATCTCTCGGGAATGATCGGCTTGTATACATTTTGCTGGTGGCTAGTTCAAACGCCTGTATCGTCTCTTATCTTGAGATTTATCATACGCTTTTCTCTTTACAGTTACAAAGTTATTCACATGAAGGAATGAATTAAGCAGATTGAAAAGTTTGGGAAATTGATGTCATTACATACATGTGCAGTAGTGTTTTGATGATGATTGACTATGTAAGCTTCTATAAGTAATGTAGTGGAGCATTAAAACGAGAAATTACTGTTTGTTATGTTCAACAGTGGGTGATCTTGGTCATGAATATTTCTTTTGTCGCAAAAAACTCAATTCTTAATCTCAATGTAAACTCAATTTACTACATAACCGCATGCAGGATCAAAGATTTCACATTTTTTAAAAACGTATACTCATATCGAGTATTTTGTTACAAATATTGGGTCAATACATTAAAGAAAAATATAGAGCACATTTTGTACTCCAAATTATATTTAGAATATTGAGTAATTTAAAATTCATGCCATGTTGTGATGTCGAAGATGACGATGTTTGAGCTTGAGACATGCTTTGAATATTTTCATGAAAACTGGGTCTGAACATTCTAGTCGAAATGGAACAACTGATAAGTGAAATTAGTGATGGCATGGATATTGACAAAATGCTGTTCATATAGAGATTATTGTCTGTTTCGGAGTAATATAGTAATACATTTTACCGAGTGAATACCACAAGCTATATTTCACGAGTGGCAGAGCCACGAGATAAATATTTACTTCTGATATTTACCTAAAGAAATTCTTGTTTTTTTATGTGCCTTAAATATTAAATGGTATTGAAAATAATCTAATGACTCTTTTATTTCAGAATCGTTACTATGTATAGTTTTTCATGTATGTCAAAGAACATTAATTTGATAAGTGTCACTTTATTACAGTTAAACTGGTAGTCAAACTAAAAGTAAATTTGCAAAATAAGCAGTGTTCCGTAGTACAAAGCTTAGATGCGCTGCTGAAATATCAAAATATCCCTTACGAGGGAGTATGGTAAAATATGAAAAGGGTATAGGCAACTGTTAAGCATTATCAATAGCTTGCAAATCCTGTGCTTGTATTTACTTAAGAAAGAAAGACAAACAGAAATGCATAATACCAAATTTTATCCATACAACATAATAAATAGTCATTTATTTTTTTGAATTCTGGCCCAAAATATTTACAATAAACATGCATCAATAAAAAGTAGATAAAAACACATTTGATCGCTTACAACTGAAAAAGACCAATAGCAATACTAAAACAGTGCAAAAACTCTGCAATACTTTTCAAACTCAAAATACCTAAAGAAAAGAAAATGGCAAAGCCTGCAGCCCTCCCCCCAAAATGAAATAAAATGTTGTTTTTCACATGATGATTTCTATTTTAGCCTTCAAATATTTATCAAAGCTAAAGATTGCTCCAATTCAAACTGAAGGTAATGGGCCGTTATTAGACGGCTCAACTAAATTAGAATATTTGTTTATTTTTATTTTTTAATAAAGATGAGAACTTATTATGCATCAATTAGGATTATGCTCCCAAGCACTCCACTAACAATGAACCTTTTTGTTCTTCAGAAAAGTTAGGTTGTCATAAAACGTATTTTTACCATTTTTTTTCTGTAAAGTATCTGGTTAGTATCTTTGAATCGAGGGAAGTTGTTGTAACTTTCATGCAATCATGGAAACATTACTTTATACAATCGAGATACCTCGGCCATCTCTGAATTACGACGAGCACTAGATGTGTACCGATGCTTAAGTTAAAATACTTCGTAAAATATCTCACAAGAGTAATAAAATAATACAATAATATAATATTAAGTGAAAGAAACTGTTCCTTAAATAATTATTTTAAAATCCGTTACAAGTATCACGATATAAGTATACACAAATCCACTAAATAAATAATCGTATATGAATTTCTTGAAAATCCTTCGTACGAAATTTTGCTGAACACCTTTTCGTAAGATGCTCAGCGATTTACCTCAATTATTTAACGTGGGAATACAAATCTATACAAACAGATGCTTCCTAGTCTCATGTATAGAATTTAGAAAAACAAACTTAAATACTTAAAAGCTCTCGTGTTATGCAAGAGCGATTAAATATTTGCATTCACAATACCTTTATTCAGACAGTATTTATTTCTGGGAAGTATAATACAATTCATTCATGAACGTTTCAATAAATAATTACCCAGTTATTAACCTTTTATATGATGCTATGAGTTAATGCCTTCACACTTTGCTGCCTAATTATGAACGTTTTCATGAATGATTACCCCGCCATTATTAAAGAGAAAACTTTTCATTATAACAGGCTGAGATTAAACACACTCGACGTTTTTTACCATTTCCTAGCATTCTGTTGTTTGTTAAATGATTTTTGGTAACATTAATTTTGTTAAAGACATTATTCTAAGGGCCTTTGTCTTTCATAACAATTTGTTTTACATGTTAATTATTTCTAGAGACATCGTAACTGTCTAATAATTATGTTATCTGATACATTCAACGCGCAGAAAAACCTGATCCCTACCCGTATTGTAATATATAGGTTAATAGCTTGTTCGTGAGAGTATTTATTGCAATGAACTACTTTTTATGGTCCCAATGTTATTAAATTCATTTACACGGTTATTCTAAGCCAAAACTAGTATTTTTGAGTGAGAATGGTGTGTGATAACGTTAAAAAAAACACAGTACTCGGAGGAAGCCAACTGGTCCGGCATGGTGACGGCATACCAATTAGACAAGCTGGATTCGAGCTCGAGCTACGTTGATGGGGAGTGAGTTGACAATGTTACTATCTTACTCTCTTACTTTAAATGAAAGAAACAAAAACAACAACCACAGCGCAATAACAAAACATCATCTTAATATGATTGTAACAAAAAACAGTACGCAATACGATCGGTCTTTAATTATTTTAATTGTCTGAGGCGGAATTGAAAATGAAAAATGGACTCTAAAGTGAAGTACTTATATCTTTAAATGTATTCCAAAGTAGTTAGGATTAGGCGAGATAGGATTCACTGTATACAACAATTTGTTTTTATAGAATGTCCGACAAACATTTTGTCATTATTGTTTTATTTGGTACCTAGGATGTATATGATAAGAAATACTACTTTGAATGACTAGTTTCAGGTGCGTGGCATTTAGGAATGTGCAAAAGGCAAAGTCATTTCATATGCAAATTCTTCTTCGTCGTTCATTCAAGTGCTGTCAATTATGGCCAGTAAATAATATCAATAACCGTAAGCAGAACTCATATTGGCCAGATTTCTATTGCAAAGTGTTATTTTATTATTTACAATCAATCGCTATAGCATATACATTCATGCTTCGTCCTTCAGAGATTCTGTTTAGAATTAGGTGCAGCTGTCAGGTTTAGATGAATAACGTGCATGTAATTGGTATGCTTATGGAGAGTCCGTTACTACCTATTGTTTCAATTGTGTAAGACATTAATCGCAGGTTTAACGTTAAAAGAATTATATTATAGATTCAATTGCCCTGGGCAACCGACAAATCATATTGATCAGATAGGTTTGTTTATCAGAATTTCAGAGATTTCGCTGGAAGAAAAATATTTTACTTATGGTACAAATAGCTGTTTATCATCGTAGGCATCGTTCTGCACTCTGAAAAGATCACGTTACGAAACTCTGCTTCTACAGAATTCTTTTTTCTGATGCTTATGTGTTCTCTTAACGCATTTCGATGTTTGATGGTCTATTGAGGACAACCATTTAACGATCTGTAACGAACTCTAGTGGTATTATTTTGTGTCGAATGTGCTTGCGCAGTAAAAGAAGGGCGAGTTTTAAATTCACGATAAAATTGTGTTTGCATGTGTCGTGCTCGGACCTTTATTTCACATCTTATTCAAAACGGTACAAAAAAAACAGTATTAAAAAACAAAACAACGTTATTTCATACACGTCAAAACTGCAATTAAAATACATTCTCGCAATATGTTAACAAGTCGAGATAGATATGGGTTTCACTAGAAAGTGTTTCAATTTATATCATTGAGTTAAATAATAACTACTATGTTTGAACTAATCGGTGTCAAGCATGTATATCCGCATTTTTATAAATATAAGCTCTTTTAAATTCTTAAACTTGAAATATGGTTATGTAAGGACTATCATTAAAACATTGTTGATTTTCTTTTAATTTACTCACATTTTCATGAACAAATTATTTGTATACGTCACTCATACTATTGCTACTATTAAAGATGTTGCATAAATGAAAACAGATTCATTGACCTAGGGTAAGGCTTTTGTAAAAGTGCATGTGCTATTATCGAGATGTATGAACTTAATTGATACCAGAATTTATTTGATGACGCATGGGGCATGGATGTGCTATCGTACCATCTCTCTCTCCGATGCGTAACTGCCTCGGGTAGAAAGAGAAACAAATGACGTTTGAAAATGTCGTGTTGGAATCAATTTGATAAATTTATAAAAAAACAAAATAACCATCTTTGGTCTGCAAAATACGGCAGAGTTTCAAATATTGGAGATAAATATTCTTTACACTTAAACATTCATTAAAACTCCTCCTGAGTATTTGATATTTGATAAGTCAGGTGCATGTGTGTGTAGTAATTAAAGAGATCAGAAACATTTTCAAGCTATTTGTTTAATACAACAAAGATAAATGCTTAAACAAAGCAGGCAACAATATGATAAAATGGGAAACAATCAAGAAAAGCCAAGCCAATTGGACGCCAACGCTGGTATGTTGTCTTTCTTAACTCAATTATTATTCAATCTATTGGTTATAGACTGGCAATACGTGTACCTAAACGCGTTATTGAAATGAATGGTAAAGAAATGGCATGTGCGTACTGTCTCTGGGAAAATGTGTACAAGGTTCCATTAAAACATCCGACGACGACGCCGATGATGATACCGAGCTAAATAAATGATAAATACTGAAATACCCTAATCATTCAAATAATGTCAACCTCATTGTTAACTCAGTGACATGCACATCGATTCCAGATGATAATGCAATACTGATACTGAGAAAAGTATATGACAATCAATGTGAATCCTAAGCTGAGAACGTAACGTAACTCTCTGTGTTTCTTCTTAAATATACTATGACACAATTAGCTCGTAGTTATATCACTAAAAGCTGTGCAACGTATGTCAAAGACTCAATAATATTTTGAACATCTTTGCTGACATTCCAATTACATAATTATATGAATATAGCCATTTCTTTCATGCTTTTCGATGAAATATGGGGTTTTAACAGTAAAATAACAACAGTGAAAATATCAATTTGATATTTTCACTGCAAAATAAGGAGTTAAATATCAACTTTCAGAACTACTTTTAAATTCCTTTTTAGTTACTTGGCTTGATCAAAACAGAACATTTCACTTTGAACCAGTAGATGTTGGCAAAAAAATGTTTAAAAATTTAAGAAATGTTTAATAAATTTAAATAAATATATGTGGAAATTAACAACTTACCGTTTATTACCGGTTAGCCCCTTTTTTAAACATTTTCTTGATCTTGAAGCTGAATGATCGAACATTTGCCCTCATACCAAACAAATTACAGACGAAAACAAATGTTTGAACATAGATAAAAATTTATATCATCGTTCAAATGTATTTTGAACTGTTTGCCGTTGTAATACGTAAAATGAGCTTCCCGGCAAATTCACACAAGAATTTACAGATAATCCGATATTTTTTACCCCACCCACGCCTCAAAATTTGTCAACAAACTAGCGTGGCCCACATTCACTCTTTACCTGAAAAACAAACCTGTTTTCAAGCGAAACAGACTTGTATCTGACAGTAAGATGACTGAATATTGATTTACTATGAAACACATGCAGTCTTAAACTAAGAAGAATGTTTAAAATCCAATGAGTATCCGCATTTGTTTTGCTAACACATTTGACCTTCCAAATTTTCATTCATCAATTGCGGCGTAATAATTTGGTTATGTATTCATGCCCCACTTAAAATAAAAGTGTTTTCGTTATTTTTTGGAACATATGTGCACTTATAAAACTTCATTGATAACTGTTCATAAAAGCTTTGCACTAAAAAACGAGCGAATAATAAACTATTAGAATGAAAAGCAGAGAACGTTTTCTCAACAAACCGGAAATAGAACATTTGACAGCTATAATTTTGCGTTAGGGGCGTCCCACGGATAGCGGCGTAAATACCACCCTTTCCAAATAGGGGGTATTAAGAAATAAATTTAAAAAAAAGTAATAAAACTCAGAAAATAAGCATAAAAGAAACAGAAAATTTGTTTTGCTTCGCCACTCGTTAAAATATGTTTTTCTATGCCACTCGTGAAATAAAATACGATCTTACACTGATATAAACAAATATCCTCTATGTATTTACTGCGTAGTTCTTAACAAAGTAATGTGTTTAATAAATAACGGAATATATGACTTGTGATAAACATATGCTTAGAAATATTTTACAAAATATAATGGGAATACTTATGTTGTTTCTTTTTACATGTCGAGCTTATAATTATACTCATCAAAATACAACTTTACTATTAAAACAGTATGAAACATTAAATCGTAGGAAAATCGGGTCCAACTGAATGTTCTAAATCATCATAGATGTCAAGCCAGGATAGCCCACAGCTTGGCCACAATTGACAGAACACGTAAGACAATATATCTCACTGAAATAAGACGCTGCTTGTTTCGAAATCAATCGTTTAAAACGTAGCAGCAAAAGGACAATGTCGAACAGTTGAACACCGTCATGGCCAAGACTCTTCAATTTGTCCACCACGACTGTATCCTCAAATTATGAACATTTATAAAAATCGTTTTCAAACAGGATTGAAATATTACAGGCCAGAGCCAGATTAAAAGAGATTTTTTATGCCAAATAAAGAGTCCTGTACATCATACCTGTACACTGTATGCTTTGGGTAGTATTCACAGCACGTTAAATTCGAATCGGAAGGTATAAAATGGCATTATCCTCTGTTCGAGTTTCCATTTGATAGATATTTTATACTAACACCTTTGATTTGAATGATTTAAAAGTAGAAGCTGTTCGCCACAGTACATTAAATTTGAATGATGGAGAAAGCAGACATTTGGTACGGAAGTTTTTAACAGAATATTATGGTGAATCGAGCCGGTTGTACTAACGAATATGATGTAGTAGGTGCATAGGCGAAGAAAGGAAAGGAATTTGTATGATCATTTTTTATTGCCTGAACAGAAATGCTGTGCACGGAATGCGCTTTCGTAAAAAGTTTAAAATTGTATCCTTTGGTTGTTGTAAATTGTGTTATAAGCTCATGAAGTCGAACAAAATCTTCACTGTCGCTTCACAGTTCGAAAAAGTGAAATATCAGTTTAGTTTCAATAATAAAATTCTATAGATGTGTTTAAGGCGTGAAGAAACTGAAATGCACATGATTATGTACTTATTCATGTTCAGATGTTAAACCGTCTTATTTTATTTATATGAACGCTTGTCTTACGTTGGAGATCTTAAACGGAGTTTTAATATCTATTTTTTTTATTGAGACAAAAGCTACATCAAACAAAAAAAATCAATTAATATCCAAATGGACATATTCGTTTAATGGTTTCCGTATCCAAATAAAATTACTGGTATATTTTTTATTTCGTTGGCCATAGGCAATATTATAATCAAGAACGTTATTTTATGGATCGTAGCATGAACTAGTTTATACGGCCTGACATTTCAAAGTAATAAAGCTGAATTTCCCACAGTGCACGAACTAATTTTATGAAAGACCACAAAACAATGTTTAAGGTAAAAACAAATATATTGAAGAGCTTACCTTTGCAGTAAGAGACAATACTTTAATGTTTTTTGTCCAATCATTATGGCAGTGCATGTGATCTTGAGTCTCAGAATACAGGCAGCAGTGATAGCGAACATTTTCAGTACAGTTTGTTTCTATTTGAAATATGTCTAAAGCAGTTTAGCCAGATAAAGCTGGCACATCCTTTTTTGAACAATTTTCTTTGTTTTTCGAGTTAAGCATCCAGTCAGTAGCACACCTAAATCTGTGTTTATTTCGTATTTCATTCTTGTGGTAAATAATAAAATATAATGTTTGGCACGTATTCAGATAAAAAAGAAACCTATTGCACGTATTGCACGTAGTTTGTCATATGTCAAATGATACATAAGACATATATTATCAGATTAGATGGAAAAATGAATATTTTTTTCTAAATGCGAGTCCGTAAATTTCAGAACTTTGTAATAAGCAATTTGTTTTAACATATCCATATGCATAAACGTCAGGATAACTCCCTCAACTGAAGTCATAAATGACCGGTAAATAATCTCAATTTTTGCCAGTTGTGCAATCCACATATTGAGTTTATCCTTCACAATTACTCTGACTAACACTCATGATTTCTCTGTATTGTCTTAAGTACTAACATCGATATTTTCAAGTCGTTAAAATGCAATGCTGGAAACAGGATACACATCTACATGTTTTTAGCACAGTATAATTACCTTCAAATATTGCCATGATTTCAGGTGTAATATTATTTCACAAACTATGTTCAATCTCATTAATAGAATATAACTGATATTTGCAAATACTATAAAGTAATATAATTATAATTATGTATATGATACGTGAACCAAACACACGGCAGTATATCTTAGTATCTAGATTTGTGCCGATTGATTCGAGTTTCAAATCAGAATACTAGGCAATTCATAAAGAGAGCAGTAATTTTCTTCAAACCTAAATACTTAGTATGATATGTGATATGTAATTCATAGTTACAAGGAGAAAATGCGCAAATAAACCTTCAAAGAGAGCCAATAAGTATGCCAAGCGTTGCCGCCTCCTCGTCTGCTTTGTTATACACGGCCTTATTTTTGATCATAATGATGTACTATTTCTGTAATAGTCTGCACATTTATTTGATGCATAGGTGTGAGAAACCTATAAACCTTTAACGAGTGGCATTACGTATGCCAAGTGTTGCCGCCTCCTTTCAGTTATGATAGGCAAAGGTATACGGTAAAGCAAACTTTATTCTGTAAGATAGGAAAGCCATTTGATATTGCCGTGATCTTTCGTTTAATCTTGACTTCATCCATACATCATCTTTATTGCTTAGAAGTCAAACTCAAACTCAGTAAAGAAGTGAAATGCTTTGGTGGCGAACACTATTTGCTATTGTATATATGTATTTAAGCATAAGCATCTTAGAAGGCGATATAAACAATCAAATAAAATGAAATGCTCAATTTATTTTGCTTTATTTTACGATTAAAATGAACATTAAATATTCGATTAGGTTTAAGAATAGTCGAATAATAGTTATAGCCGTGCCATTTGTGAATATGTGTTAACAACTATTAAGATGTGATCATGCAGCTCCTGTGTTGGGGGCTTAATGCCATTTTGTTGTAGGAGTTATTTGACGATAGGAATTGTTTTTGTTGCTCACGTCTTAAAACAAGCAGAAAACGACATTACCGCATCCCTCAGGCAAGCTTTCCGGAATCAAATAATTGCGAACTCTTTCAAATATGGTTCGTCATTCTCATGTAATTTAGATAATTATCAAATTCCATCTGCCACAATGAGAGTATCTCCTTTCAATGACCCTTACAGATGACGATAAAAACATTCAATTGCAAGACGTTAGTTCGAACGGGCAACTTCTCAATTGCAGTCCAGTGTGCTCGGGTCCGTTAAAGTCTGCCAATATACAACACTGACAACCAGGATCCACATTTAATGACCCTTACAGAAGACGATTTATCGAATGTAGTATGATGTTGTAAGACGTGGTTTTAAACGTGCAGCTCCTGATTTTCAATCTAGTGTTTTAGCACTTTTATGTTAAAGTGATATACAAAATAGTTATTAAAAAAGATTTTAGCAATTGCTACACATTCAAATTATTGTCTTTTAATTACGAATACATCATTAATTTGAGTGCCTACTGATGTTGAGGACATCGGAATATTGGTTTTATTAATAAACGCTTCCTTTTATACCAAATAAACAAATTATGCCTTTTGTTCCAGCTTTGATCATTTCCGTTAGTTGGTTGCATCAACATGTGTTGATATAGGTTTTTCATATTTGCAAAGATAATGGTGAAAAATATGATTTGAAACCCACATTTTCATTAACGAAACTATTATATAAACGTTATACAGGCTATTTAGAATGTTTGCAATTACACTTTATTCACGCCCCTGACAACATCCATGGCACAAACTTACGGTAAATGTTTATTTTTACCAGGATTTACTTGATGCATGATGAGTTCTATATCTATGATGTAAGTGATCAAGAACATAACCCGTAGCTTTAGTTCAGTCGTCTTGTTCGAGAAACGATATAACATCTAATTTCGGTTTGCTAAGGCATGCAGAGAATGCGCTAAAACCATTTTAGTTATTGTTTTAAGACTGAAAAGTAACAAATTGGACTACGTTTCGATTTTGACTTCAAAACTCTCAGACTGATATTCAGGTTTTGATTAACGCTTAAGTACTTTAAAGGGTGTTATCGAATGTTTTTCTATAGAGACAAAATAATAAATGAATATACAAATGCATGCACTCATTTTAATTGCGTTCACATCTTATTCGAACTGCCGGATTATGTTTCTTTCATTTATCATATTCGAAGTTAAACCCTAGAATATCAAATGCTTTAACCTAAAATGATTTTGTCAATGAAGCAAAACATTTCAAAATACTATAACATTCCCATGGGTGTCCCAATCAGTACCCAAAGTGCACTCGGTAGAAAACATTTAAAAATGCTTAATGTTAACCTTAATCATCAAAGCTCATAACCTTGCAGTAAGAGACACAAGTTAGATATGTTGTCTTCATTAAGTCAATGTTATTCCAGACTCAACTCGAGGATTATTGTTTGACCAAACATCACGAAGAATTTGTGAGTGTCACAAACCATAATTTGAAGAGTTATATACTTCGAATAAGCAGTAATGATAATTATGATTGATAACTAGGTTTTGAGGTAATGAATAGGTTCCAAGATTGTCCCGTTTATTTTTACACTGTATACAAATTTAAGAACAGTCTAAACGGGATTCAGGTTTCCTAGTAAGCACGTTCATGTAAAATAAATGTCAAAAAGTGTGGGCCTATATTAACCATAGATATTAAGCTTCCGCCAAGAATGGGGAAATTGTTTTGTTTGGTTGCCCTGGACATAAGAATTAAACAAATTCATCATATTATTAATGATACTTTTGAATATATCTACTTGATTAATATGATTCACTAATACACATTTGAAGCTTCGTTTTGTTGGAAATCAAGGAGTTTTGGAAGAAAAAGATGACCATCTCCGACAGTCAGTGATCGATCAAATCAGCTGATAATCAGCACAAAGCGTGAATAATAATGAACTGGACATAGATACTAATTCGTTTAGTACAAGAAAAAACAGTTAACCCTGAAACACAAATTTCATAAAATAATAATTATTAAAAGAATTGTGCAAACTGGAATGTGTTATTGCGCGAATCAATGCAATGCTAATTTGCGAGCAAGGTGTTTATTAAATGAGTTTCCTTTTCAATTTAAAAAAAAAAAAGAAAAAAAAAAAATACACAATAAATTGCGATTTTTATACAAATTTATTTTTGATTTATTTTTGAGGGTGTAGACACGAAAAAACTCAACCTGACATTTTAAGTACATTGTTAAATAACTGCAAAATACAGTTTCAATTTCACAAGGGTAACAATGGATAATACACTTCAGAAATTAATTATTATTCATATAAAACTGATTTTCTTTGTAGTTATTCGAGAAATGACCGACATCAACGAGTATTCAATTAATTTTCTATTGATATAGCTGTATTTAAAAACTATGCAAACTAGTGAGGATACTGTTGTGAATTAGCTGAGGATAGAAACACAAATGCACTTCCCAGTTATGCCTATTCATATTGTTTAATACATCACTTATTATAACCATAGTAAATCGTTCAGTTATAGTCAAACTTTCTGTATCTGGACATTGAATGCAATATTATTTAAAGCGGACGCAACAATTCTTGATCACATTTTGTTGAAAATAACGAACATTTTTGTTTACTCTGAAGATTTTATAGACTTCATAGTGGATTGATAGTATTATATAACTTTTAATTGTATATTGGACGAATATATTTAGCTGTCTGTTTAAGTTCAGGTTTAAAAACGGAAATCAAATTTCAGCAGAGCCGTCAAGAACTATCGTCAACACCACTTATTTTGTAAATATAGAAACGGTTTCAACACATGAGTGAAGGAATTTCTTTATTTAGCCTTCTGATATAAAGCATATGTTTAACAAGTGGTTTGTGTTTTCTTTAAGTTTTCATTGATTAGATATAATATCTAGTAAAGATACCATACATCGACGTAAACAATTTATATAAAACGAATATAAAACGTTTTTATGTATCTCATTGCATATAATAATAATTTAAGTATTCTTTTGATATTTGAAAATACTATACGGCTCAATTTAATCTCGATTAAGGCTGTTATTTTTCTTAAGTTAACTGCTTAGCTTTAAAGCAAGTACTTATATATGAGCCGCATCGCGCGATTATGGGCCTCCGGTCATATATTTGCTATTATAATGTTTTAAGATAATTAAACTGAATGATATTTCAGGAAGAAGTTCTGAAATTTTCATGACGATATAACTTAAATTGTGTAAGACCATGTATTGCGAATTTTGAATATTAAATTTGACGTCATGCATATGACGTCGTTACGAAAGCACATTATTCAACTGACGTGCAAATATAACGTGTCAATATTACAACTAGCTGATATTTAAATCATTTTGTTAACACAGAATCTTAAAGGAACATAAATTAAGATAAAATTGATGAATCATTTTTGTATTTTTAATAAATTTGGTCGTTTTAAAAACAGACTATTAATGCAGTCAAAATATATCGGGACCAAATCCATGGTTGCTATGGAAACATGAGTAAACAATTGATCATAAATTTCCGAAAAAATGATGCACCAATGACAAACCTCTAAAAGAAAGAAGTTTGGAAGAAATTGATATAAATAGAAAAAATAACTATTTTTGGCATTTTTTTATTTAATGATTATTTCATTTGTAATAATTATTTCCGCAGGCCCTAAATCGCGCAATGCGGCTCATATAACCTTTATACGATAATATAATATAGTTACACACTTATTGTGCTGGACAAAATTATGATATTATTAAACATGTAAATGTGGAAAGAAAATTACTAAAAAAAAGAAAAAAAAATGTAATTCAATGCGGAATGCCAAGTTCTATTTTGAGAACGGATATAGTACATAAACTGTATTGACCGAACGTCTTTTAAAGTAGATTATAACGATTTTACCAAGAAGGTGAAAACTCACATTTCTCTACTCGTTGTATGGTCGGAATAGGCCGATTTCGAATATTGTATTGTATATTTTTCAAAATTTCATAAATTAACGTCGCAAAGGAATCTCTTTATTTTTTCAAGGACTTGTGTGCCAGTAAAAATATTAAATTTGTTGCCATTATTTTCACAATTGCGGTATTTTAATACTTATCGATAAAGTAAACAACATAATTTCATTGTGATCAATATGGTAACCATGCTGAATATATTAAAGCATCAAAGTGCATATTGATGATTTTTCATTATGCGTTGGCATGTACGAAATAAATCACAGCTAGTATATTTAAAGGAACACTAATAAGTTCTAATAATTTTAGACTATATATATTGGGAACAAATAAGGCCATTTTTAATCAAAATAAAAAGATTCATGTTTTTATTATATCACTTTCAGCCAGGCGATTGAAGTGTTTGGAACAAATTAGAGTAAGTTTAACTTGCCGAGCGTGATGGTTTGCCTCGATTGAGGTATATATCAAAAACGTTCCATTGCATGACAACGCAGTTTATTAAAAGTACAATAATTGAAAAGGGTTAATTATGTTCTTTTACATGAAAAGAACAACACGGACAATACTTGTTCAAAATGCTTTACAACTGTGTATGTTTTTGTTAGCATGCTCCACTTACCTGCATGTAGATAAACACCTTGCACATGGCGAGGCCAAGGAACCAGGACTGAAGAGCGTCTAGCATGATGGTGGCTGGTAAGCACACTACGATGACCAGAAAGTCGGATACAGCCAGGTTCACCAAAAAGTAATTCGTTGCGTTGCGGAGGGATTTTGACCGCCAAACAGAAAAGCACACCAAAAAATTGCCAGCTGATCCAACGACAAATACAAGAAAAAACAAACTTATAAATATCCAGTGATAATATTTAAGTGCTATGTGCTCCCAAACAAACTCCATAATTTGGTCGTCGGTGTATTCGTAATCGTTCGTCATATTAGACGAATTTGTTGATACGTTCTCGACCATTTTTATTCCAATCCGATTATTTCACTGGCATTAAATAAATTTGATATATTATAATGTTAAACTGTATTTTCAATTGTTAATGTTTTTCCTAAATTTATAAGATGGCATAACACAAACTCAAATATTAAGCTTGATTTATATCTTAATTTCCTTCTGTGATGTTATTGTGATGAAATAACTTAACTTCGTAATTTCCGCTATGGATCTAACAATTTTAATAATCTACAAACATATCCAATTATTATTTATTTTCCAATCTCTTCTAAACAAAAAGCAAAAGCAAATAGTTCAGAATTTCTGTATTTCCAATGTTCAAAGAGCGTTTAGTGATTCCATCAAACCGATACACAATGAGTATTCCTTTTTTTATCGTGATAGAAGGTGATGGATGCCGGATCAGCGTGCAGCATAGTTAAACCTATATCATGGAAAGCCAAAGTGAACTTGTGTAGATGCTTTTCCTCCATGGTTTTATTGTTTATGCTTTGATATTTGTTTCCCAGCTTGAAGTCTTCGCATATAGTATTGGATTATTGTAAGCCCTGAAGTGACCTTTAGGACAAATGTGATATTCATTACAGTTATAATCAAGAAAAAAAATCATCTGGGAATACGTTTCCTGCAGCTATGGAAAATGAGGCATACAAATCGTTTCGCTATTAATTAAACGTTGCCGTACCTTCCAAGTTCGTTTGCAATTGACTATTAGGAATGTATTTTGGTGTAGCTTAAAATCTTACCATTGTTGCATTTTGTTTATTGGGTATGCACGGACTTTCATTAACTTTTATTAGTTTAATGAATTAGATAAAAACTAACTCTTAATTGTACAATACTTGCACGATGGCATGATTAAGAGTTATCGATTGACATCGACATAGTGAGACAATCAAAACATATGCGGAATAGTATATCCTCATCAATATCGCACACGTTTAGAACTGCAGAATAGTTTTTTTAAATTTTGAAAGGTATCAGGCTGGGTCTTAATCATCAGTCTGTGTTAGTGATGATAACAAAGATACTGCGTCTTTTGTGTTCCCAAACCAATATTAAAACATTATCTTCTATCGACATACAAAGTATTATGATTTATCTTTGATCCATTTTACGGCTGAAACACCTTCACATCTTAAACAATATAGCTGTTGAATAACGAAACGATACTTAGTAATATGTGTATCCTTTCATCAGCATCGACAAGAGCAATGGCATTCTATATTATACTTTTTTTTAACAATGGTAGAAGTAACTTTTAAGATCAACATGATCAACTAAATGGAAAATTATGAGTTGTCATCCTCAAGTTGAAGACTTTCAGTTTACGAATGTCTAAATCCCTTACCTTACCAGTTATAAACGTGTATCAAGCTAATGCATACGTAGGAGAACGATTAAGCGTTGTTGTCGACAATGCTTTGGCGAACTATTGTGCTAAAACATATTATTCGACTTAGATCTTAAATTTTATATCTCTAACATTTATTTTTTCCAAATTACATTTTAATCGAATACTGCATCGTAACCACTACACAAAACTGTTTTAAGTTTCTAAGCCCCTACGCTGCCAAGAATGAAGTGTAATAGCAAGTGTCCGTCAGCCATTTCTTTTTCTATTCGTTCTCATTTATTTGCGCGTATCTCCTTAAAGTATTTAAGCTGGAGTGATCAAGGTTTACATTTCTGTCTGGTAGTATGTGTGCGATGTTGTTTTGTGCGGTAGTAGGCTTGGTGGTGTTGAATATCCAGTAAGAATAGTAATGGACAGTTCCGCTTGTTGTGGCCAAATGACTCCTTTCCGTATTGTTTTGCTGACAATTATATTTTAAACTGCTCAAAAACAAGCGATTGAAATTCTAAAAAAAAACATTCGTTATCTGGTTGACCATTAACATTTTGTTTTACTTTTACTGTTGTAAGATAAGTGGGTTTATGGCATCACAGTCGGTATCATATATTATTCATTCTTTTAGAGAAACGTGTTTTATTAAGTAAACTTGTGCGAAACGGGCTAATATGAATATTTAAAGGAGAGTCTTATTATTCAGTTTTGATTGGTGGTATGCTTATACATTTGTCATACAACATTTTCCTTATGTTTTACATTAACAGCACTCTAAAAAGTTGTGTAAGTTGAATATTTTGATGTTTTCATAATCTACCATCATCGATTCAAATAACCACGAATAAATGCTCATTCCTCATATATTTTGAGCCGTTTGTTTTAAACACGCATAAATATGTTTGTATTGACTTTAGTCATGTGGATCAATTTGTTCTTAGAAATTGTTTCCACTGTTTGATTTGCCTGTCGTATTCCCATTATATATTGTATGTATTGGAATATATTGAGGCGTACATAGCTTTATTTCATTTGAGATAAAGAAGTGCCCATCTCTTTTGATCAGCAGCTAGCATTCATAACATGGGCAAACCTCGCTCACCGTGAGGGTTTTCCAAACTCATATGCCTCTTAGATGTGTCTTACGAGTGGACAATCGGCTGAAACCCACTATAAAGGTATTGAAATGGAAATGATAAATTAAGTAGTCTTTTTAAAAATATGTTTGAGTGTGTTTATTGCAGTCAGATTATACAAACAATAAACATTTTACTATAGATGTGATGTTAAAAACTTTTGAATACATTACTTGGAGATGCATTTTGAGCACATTCATGAGCACCTTTAAGCTGGATTGTTTTTGACTGGTTAAATCTTTTAGTCATTTAAAGACATTCTCAATATATACTTAATAACCAATGTATTCAACGGCTTTACCGCAAGTCTCTTTCCCACTTGAATCAACGGTAGACAGCGAATGACATCAGAAAAAAATCAAATCAAATCTTTCTAGTACGCTAGACCAAGACCGATGTATTATATCTATATCTGGTATTTACAAATAATTACATTTGTTCTGTATAAGTATGTATCAGGTTATTTACCCCTAATCACAAGGTGTTTTTTTAGCCTAATGAGTCCTATTTAATTAATTATGGCAAACTGGCTTCCAGACATTACCTCATGTGAAATATTACGGTTTAATGTGTTTGGCTTTGAAGTGAACAAAGAATAAATGATTGTATCTTACAAAACAAACTTGCTTCATCAACAAGGAAAGAAAATGTTGTTGTTATTTAACATTTTGATATCACCGGTTCTGTTCTTTTGATATCGAATTATATTATCAGGACCTTCGACATTTATTTATATATATATTTTCGATTCTGTCATTTTATTGTACTCTTTACATGAAAGGACAAACGTTAATTACTGAAATAAATTTTGAATGAGCTAACAGGCCTTAATCTGTTTAATCAGAACATGAAAGCAGTATAAATTATTTAATACCTCGCGTCTGGCACGATGGTTGCACAGTAGTTCTAAAGGTTAGCTATCAAATGACCCAGTCACGCTGTATAAGTTTAAAGACGTCTGTGTGACGAAGTGTGTCCCCTTAATTCGAAAAAAATACAACAAACCATTTAAATTATTTAGTCCAATTTTTAAGATAAATGCTTACACATAGTGTGCTATGAACAGAAAATTACTCTTGTTTATGTTGATTATCTGTTACTGATGACATTTATAAATACATACCATATAGATCCAAACGCAGTTTTACCTGAAAACATGCTAGGTATTTAATTGGCGCCCTACTGACGTGAAGGGTCACTTACTGGATGATAATCTGTTTCATGAGAGGAGCGGTAAGTTGAAATTGCTATAATTCATGATTCCCTTTCATGTTTCTTCTGTGGTTTAGCATAATTTTTTTACATTGTATTCAAATGGAATGCTACCCATTGCACAGGATTGGAAAAAAATGCAGATTTGATTGTCAACAAAACTTTAAATTACCTTACAAAACGTCACGAGTTATTCAGTTACGTCATCTCCACATTTGTTGAACAAATGGCCTTGACTTTTCACACAAGTACGTGCTATTAAACCAAAGGTATGACATAAGAACGAAAAAATGAACGTCTAAAAAGAATGGTCATTGACCTCTTTGGTGTCAAGCGAAAACTATCAATTGTAAATCTTTCAAATTAATCAGGAAGGCCTATGTGTATGTCTTTTGAACAAATTTTGTTTGAACATTAGACCAAATCACCGATGCTACCAAAGCTAGTCCTCGTAGGATTTTATGCGGACTGTAATTGGCGAAATCCCTTAAGTTATTCCCATCATCTTTCTATTTTTGCGCTATTAAGGTGAATACTGTTAAAAAAAGTTTTAATTTCTCTTAATCATTCTGCACCGCAACCATACTTCGTTTACCATAAATTGTTATGTGTGTATTATATAAATATCAGATCACATGGAGCGTGATAGCAAATACTGTTAGCCAAGTAAATTCTTCAAACATTTCGAGTATTAAAATTATAAGCTTCCATCCTCCATGGGATCTGATATTTATTTTATAATACCAAACAATTTGTTTGTGAAACATGAAGACAAAAAATGGCAAAAATAAAACAACAGTTTATTGTTACATGAATCAAACAGCCGTTGTTTCTTGCAAGTATATTTTATAAACGCAGTATGGGCTCAAGCGGACTGCACACAAGAGTAGTATTAACAAGAGCTCTCTTTAAAAGAAGATAAAATGCGAATATGGAATAATAGATAAAAGTGCATGTTTCTGTGTAGTGTAGGAGAATTAAAAGACACCCAAATTGCTATAGTTTGAAAATAACATCAATGGTTTGTCGGAAGCAGCGAAATGATAATTCGAAAGTCAAATATGAAATCACTAATCATTAACTAGTATTAACTAGTATAAATGATTATGTTAATGGATAGAATAGTTAAAAGAATATGTCTAAAATGATTACTTATTTATAAAAAAACGATTGTTTTATTTTACGAAATAACTATTATTTTAAATAATTAATATTTCTTGAATAATACTTCATACGGTTGGTCGTGATAATTTGTGACCACAAACTAATACATACTTGTTTCGTTAACTAATATTTTCTAATAAAAAGTATATTTTGAAGTTTTAATTTAATAGTACAACACTCGATTTACCATTTAATTTTGTCAATAATTGAATAAAATTTCGCAAATTAAAATGGCATTCTACATATACATACAAAATTCATATCTGATTCAATTATCCCTCATTCAGCCACCGTCAACTCCTTTGTTACAAAGCTTCCGGATCACGGATCATTGCAGTGCCAATGTTCGTACTACTTGAAGCGTTTCATGAATGAATACATCAAAAGCCAATGATATAAATTCATTTCTAAGCGTAATCAGATAAACCCCTGATTTAAAGAAAAACACGTTTGCTGAACATTTTAGTGTAAAACCCTTCATTTTACCTGCCTTTGGTTTTCATAAGTTAAAGTGATTTCATTTGTCAGCGTAATCCGAAGATCTTGACTGCCTTTAACATATAACCCACTCGCTGTAAATTTGTGGTATAACCTTCATTGGATGACACATGTTATCTATTATACATACAATGAATACATTATTAATCGTTATCCAATCTTTTCCTCATATGTAAATATATAATTTTGTTTATTTCTATGCAGTTAATAAAACTGTAACCATCCTTCATCTACCCCCCAAAAAATTGTTATGCTTTTTGTTTTAATACAAAGCACATTTGCAGGGAAATTATTGCTATTCCTTGATAACGAATATTGCATTAGCAAAGTTTGCCAGGAGAGATAGGTCAATTTCTAGAATGCTTCGCATTACTAATAGTGCAATTACAAGACATGTCAATATTTGTTGGTATTTGTCGTTTTTAAATATATCGAATAACATAGCAACCGTGTTCAGCAACATGTCTGTTTATGATGCATGTTACATATCTGATTGTGGTAAGCAGATTACAATTTGCTTTAGCTTCATAAAAGGTGCTAAAAAAATCGAAGTCTTATTCAATGCTCCTTAACAGGTTTTTTTTTGAATTTTCTACTACTAGGCTTGTACTTAATTTAATTGAAACTTAACATATACCCGACAGTGATCTAAACTGGAATAAATTTGACATTAGACTCGTTATTTTTAGATAAATATATTCTGGGTCATGAATATCCTTTTATTCATGTACACAACCTGTCAGATGTGTTCCAGGTTTACAGATATCGGAATACTTGATAAACAATCAACATCTATAAGTGTTTTATGATATCTGAATATGCCTTTGGCATAATGACATAAATAATTATGTGTTTAATAGTAGTAATATTTTCGTAGAAATTTGAATTTATAACTGAGATAATTTTAAAAGTGTGGCTGCAAGATTCTTTTCGCAAGGACCTTTCGCTACTTTTTGCTGGTATGGTGGACGTCTCGAGTCTGCCATAGTTAAAATAATCGTCAAAAGATTCGTTGATCGCCATTTAGGTTTTATATTAAAAATATTGTCAAAAGTATCGTTGACGGCCATTTGGGTGGACTATTGTATTCCACATAACACTCTGTGATAATTCGATTATTGGACTAATTAGTTTAGGAGTTTTGTTACGGTCAATACTCACCCATGCAGTATACAGTGTCCCATCTGTCGACTTTTTAATTTTGAAAAGCTTTATCAGCAAATATCAGTTAATACAAAGTAAGATTGGTGTCTATTCTTATTTTTAAACAACTTTGCAGTTTTGAATTACGCAACATGTTTTGCATTTAAAACAATAATTAAATGATTAATAGTTTGAAATGGAAAATTGTTAAAAGGTATAGTATTTTGTTCATATTTGAGCAAACCCCTGGATGTTGAACACAGAAAATGTGAATTGAACATTTCTGTTCATATTAATTATCTGCCACTCAGAACTATTTTGTATTTTCTACCACGATGCGGCTCGTAAGTTAATTAACGGGTTTTCTTCATTATTAATATTGTTATGTCTTGTATGTGTCATGTAGAACTTGTCTATTATAATACTGTGTATGGTGGAACGCGTTTCCTCTCATATTTACAACGCATACATCTTGAGTTAAATTCTAAGAATGACTTAACATTCATCTAATTTCCCTAGAAGAACGCTTTGATAACATTTTCTCATTATATCAGACCATATTGACACCCTTGTATTTGTAAGATTATTAATATACTTTTTTCAGGATTTACGAAATTTTCTTGAGGTGCGCGGCCCATTATGAATGATTGGTGTTTGTGTTTCAAAATGTGCTCCAATAGTTATTGTTTAATTACTTTTATAAATTTTGTAATTCCAAGCCTAAATACACAAAGTGTTTGAATATCGTTACTAAATAGTTTCGGCCAAACTTCATATTCTTAGTAATTGTTAAAAATATAACTCTTACTTACCATGGGTTGATAATTTATGATTTTTATAAAAACAAATGTTCACGTTATACATCAATTTATTTCTTTTGAAATCTGGCACTTTTTTAGTAAATTAATTTAATCGCATATTGATGACAATACGGAATTTCAGATTTTTTAAAATTAATGAGTTTCGTTTAATTAATCCCTATCATGAAAACTAATTAGTAACAAGTAATTAAAACACATTTATATAATCAAAAATCGGTTTGAGTGTATTCTACCATCATCAAATGTATAAATACGTTTTCAGGCTTTATTTTAATAATGTTTCTGTTTTCGTTTCTATAAAAACTCTCCATTTAAGAGAGAGGCGGATAGCCACACAAATGTAACAACCGAACAATATACTTCTCGATTGGCATTTGAATCTAAGTCGCATTAAAGTAAATCTTTGTCCTCCCTCTTTTCCAAATTGCTGCAATTTGCATGAATTATTTGTTTTCAAATGTGATTTCCAAGTATTGTTCTTTTATGTTTTACTTAACGATATGAAGTAATTCCACTTATTGTAGACGTCACTTATGCTGTCTCAATTGTTATGCTATTTTCTGAGACCTTGATTTTGACCAGATCAATATCATTGGCATATAGGCAAATTTGCCTTGGGCCATTTACAAATATATAATGAGATACAGAAACAGTGTGTCCAAAATATACAGGTTACTTGACAAACAAAAAACTTATAATCAAACACAACGATATTTTCGATCATACACAAACTGTAATTTATTAAATAAACACCAATAATGAAAATACATACGCTGTATATTAATATTATTTTATCTAAACATGAAGCAGCCATTCATGTTTTTTTTTTTCGTTTCTTATTTTTTTTATTAATAAAATACCATATTTTGCAGGTTGTTAACTTGTTTCCGATGTTTTGTTAGTACTATCAGTCCACTCGTTTGATGTTATTTTAAAACAAATAGTTACTGCCATTTCTGCCCAATATCTGTAATTATACCCACACAATTCAAAAAGTTCCACAGAAAGTACCAAAAATGTAGAGTATAAACAGTACTTACTTTGTCGTATTCTTCTCTGTTACTTGTGGTTACTGATACTCACTCATGTAAATGGTCTTAAATATGTCGCGACACTGCGGGTTTGAAAATAGAACAGACAAAAGGAAAAGAGAGGTATGCTCGTCCTGACGCAGAAAAGTCGCCGACACCTTTCTACCTGAACCTAAACCTAATATCAGGAAGTTTCAAGAGAATATATAGACGAAACTGACTTCTGAGGATAAAAGCCTGGGATTTCCATCCGTTGGCACATTCGGGCCTACATAGAAACATATACCCTGACATTCAAGTTAGAAAGAGTCGAGCTAGTAATGTTGCTTCTCATCGACATTAAGCTCCATTATTTTCGCATCCTCGAAAATTGGTGAAGTCTCAGTTAATATGGAGATAGCCTCGTGCATATACTCAATCATTGCCTAACGGCGGGGAAAAGGAATAAATGAGAGGGTAGCTGATAAATGGCCACTTTTATTGTAAAGAGGTATCATTCGGGATTTAGCACAAAATACAACTGAACAACTGATCATACTATTTTTAGATTCGTCAAAAAGATGATTTGTTTTCATCCATATTAGTCCATAAATGATTCTGTCACACTAAAATATATGTTCTGTTGTCTGTTACACGACCTGAGATTACGTCTGGAAGATTGGTTTGCACTCCTTTGGCTGAGAGCTAAAGTCACGGTGGCTGCTGTTTGATTTATATAAGTCACCACTATGAGATTACAATAGCAGGAGATCTGGATTTTATACAACCCCCCGACCGGTAATTACTGAAACAGTCTTCGGACGTTTCGTTTGTCCTTTGGCACCATGGTGTCGTTGCCTGTTACCTTAAATGTGTAACTTGTTATATCTTAATATTCGAGACGTGTTCGTGGATAGAAAAACTCCGCCGCATAACAAACTTTCTTAATTAATCAAAGGTATTTCTAATATTGAAGTGAATTCTTTACTTAACGGCACTCCGAATTAGTCAAATCTAAGCTAAACGGCGATCAATCCTTGTGAAAGCATCAAACCATGTAATTATTTGTTATGTATCCTTCGGGGATACTATCAGGCAAAATCTAATTACTATTTTGTGTAATTACTGTGTTTTCCATACAATATTATTTTTCAATCTCCGATAAACAGTCTTCATGCCTGGTTATAAAAGATGATCTTTCTTTTCTATTCATAACTCATAGTTTGCTAAATATGATTTATTGTTCGTATAAGCAAATAATTGTCTAAACTCATATCGGTTGAAATCAGTGCCTACTGCGGATAATCCTATACAATTTAATGCGGTACGCTTTCATATAAATACATGTCGTTGTTAATATGCAACTGGATATTGTGAGGCAACCATTAGTTAGTCTATGAATGTTTTTCTTGACAACATGGTACAAAATAGTTACGCCAGTCACTACCCACGTGATTTAAATAATATACACTCGCGCTGAAGCGCTTGTGTACAAGTTTAATAACTCGCGTTGTGGGAACTGGAGCTTATAATGGAATATTTGATACATGAAGTAACTTGTCGTTGGAACATAGTAATGTATTTAATAATGTTATTCTGTCAAATCATCATTGCACGGTTCTTTTTCTCCATCAAATAATAGCTTCAGCCAATTATAACTTTAGGCTAAAGAAAATAAAAGACGGGATCGAACTTTAGATATATATATAAATATGCGCGTCTATCTTTCCACGGTATATGTACAGATGTATATTTGTACTAACTTTACTAAGCTCCATTGTGAAGACGGCTGAAAGCTGATGAAATGTTATCGGGTTCGTTTACTAGTTAAGTACTGGTTATTGTTACTGAGTGGTCATAAGAAATCACCAATGGTAGGAACGAATTTATAAATTGTCTTGGATAAGAAGTGACCGTTCTTACCATTAGACAACTCTAAGCCTCAGAACACAATTATGTAGAAGACTTGACCATTTTTTATTATTTTAGCTGGTGTAAGTTATAACGTATCATTTAAAATCACGAGGTTTGTGTGGAAAATATGGACTCAAATATTTGATACAAAGGGCTTTGTACGACTGCTTTTGCAATGGCAAAGATACGTATTGTAAGGTTTTGTCTTTAAGGAATATTTTGCTTCGATATTTCTTCTGTTAATGTCCTATTACGTCAATGGAACAGAAAATAACAGGACAGAACATAAACATTATTGATTTACAAAGCAGGTCATATAACAAAGTGGCCAATTATCGTATAATATGTTGGCAAGTATCATAATGTATAACAGTTATTAATCTGATAATAATTATTCAATTTAGACAAACAATATGTATAAGATAATCGTAAACTGTATATGTTCCCAATACAATGGAATTTTCAGCAACAGTGCAATTACAGGTGAACTACATCTCAAGTAATGGCGAGTAAGTTATTCGACAAAATAACGTAAGCAATTGTCAATAATTTTGTATTTATATCGGGTAGACCTACAGTAGTGTGTTACTTTAGTTTCAGTAGACAACACAATTCAGCGATTTGAAGACTATATGTAAAGCTAATGGTTTCAAGAGCCCTCACTGCTAACCCTCTATCCTGGTCTCTTCAAACCCATATCGATGCCGATTTTCTGAGCTTGTCAGAACCTCTATGGCTTGTACAGGCCGTCTCCCGTAAATTTCAAACGAATCTCTCAACCCAGATGACAGGAATATTAGCTATCTTTGCTATGATAAACGAAAATCAATGATTCGTATATGTAGCAATGCTACTCCGTTTCTAGTTGTTAACTTCACACAGTAACAGTTATACCGAAGCAATAATGTTTTGTTTCATTTATTCTCCCCTGTAATACTCAAAAGATTCTTGCTTAACAAGCTGACGGACTCTTCTGTTAATGGGTGCTTGGTCCATTATATACGGCTCGTATATCATGAAATACCATTTTGATCTACTAACCTATTAACAATCTATTAACATCAACTGAGATTGCTAAATCAACTCAAACATAAACACACTGGATGCTACTTGCATTCTATACCTCACAAATATCAGTAATGAATTAAACATATAACAAATTCTATCAATCATAAGTTATCTGACAAGAACAATGAAAAAGCTAATAGCAAAATTTCCATACAATTTACAAATAGAAATTAAAAATAACACAAACCAGATCAACTATGAAAATAAGCTTTAAGCATACTTACGTAACTTATAACTCATTGTAATAAACTATCCATATGCTATAATGGCAGGACAGCTCTCTCAAATGCTGTCATATATGGTAAGTAAATAATCTCAAAAGACCATAAGCAGAAAACAGATTGGCCAGTTTTGAACTGCAGATTGTTAGTGTATCCTGCTCATTCACGATCAGGAATGGGTTTTTTTTCAGATAATCAAACCGTGTTTAGGAAACTGTAATGCAATCGAATGCACCGTCTACAACGTCCGAGAACTGGAAATGGTATGAGACTCTTATGTTTCCAAGATATAGAGTTATTACAAGAAGCCTTCAAAACAAATAAAAACACATTTGTCAAATGAACACGTTGGTTTTAACCCCACTTTTTCTGTAGCTCAGTCAGATCTTGAAATAACCCTCGACTTATATATCATATAGATGAGACAGACTAGAGGAAGGTATCGGTCGTAAAGCTTTTGACCAGCAGTATTACAGTGTCGCCGCAAGCTTGATTGCCACCGTAAAAGTCAAAACTATGACTGCTTGGTGCTTTAAAACGCACTGAAAACGGAAAAAATGAATATATTGATGAATTCACTAAATCACTGTGCAATTTCTTTGAAACTCAAATACCTCAGTAAAATTGGCAAGGTCTGCAGGCGAAAAAAATGTTGTTGTTTTTCTTAACATTATGATTTTAATTTTACGCATTCAAATATTTTTCAAATGGTAATTATTGTTAAATGTCAATTTGTTGTAGTACTTTAAAATGACGGTAACGGGCTTTAGGTCGAGATTTGAATTACATCAAATCATTTGTTGAATAATTCTGTAAATGAAGGTGGAGGCTTATAATGCATCATTCAGGATCATGCTCACCAGCACTCCGCCAATGGTGAACATGTTTATCTTCAGATAATTTATGTTGTATTAAAACATGTATTAATCATATTTCGCCGTAGAGTATCCGGTTAATATCTCAAAATCGAGGACGTTTGATGGCGAAACACGTAGTCTTCGGGCTTGAATGTGAACTATAGTGTGGTCGCTTTATGCTATCATGAAGAAATAATAATAAGGAAAATGTGCTCCGATTTTATTCAATACAAGACAATGCCTGAAAACAGATGAAATTTTCCAAACGTCATAATCAATGCTATAACTATATTACTCCGATAACTCTACTGCAACTAATCAGGGTAAAAGGTGAGGCATGCATGTGTGTATTCTGTTACTCCGTTCTGAGTGATATCTCCAATCAAGCGTGCGGAATTTACAATTAGTACCTTATACCATCGAGGTTCCTGCAATCAATTTATCCTGGGTATTCAATGGAGTCATATGCTATGAATACAATTGGAACCGACGATGAACAAACGGCATTAGATTTATTTATTTATTTATTTATTTATTTATTTATTTATTTATTTATTTATTTATTTATTTATTTATTTATTTATTTATTTATTTATTTATTTATTTATTTATTTATTTATTTATTTATTTATTTATTTATTTTCCAACGATAAAGAATAAAATATTACACCATTTTGTTACTCACTCTCGTTTGCACGATGTGACACGAGATTGTGACGTGAGGAAAACCGGAGGAAATTAATAATTGAACGTTTTAGTATTGAGGTAAATCGGTGACTGAATACATTCGGTCCTTGCACGGCTAGTGAAGTTAAAACAAAATGTGTTCAGACACAGATAAACCGCAAACGTTCCAAGTTTTTTCAACACTTACTATTCTTGCTCATTCTCTTTGGGATAATTCTACTACAACTCTAAAAAAATGTTTCCAAGGACAGTTTACGTAGTGTAACATTTGGGGATTGGCAACGTCAATGGCAACATCATTTTTCATCGACGATGCATACATTATACCACAATACAAAGTGTGTTTGTTTCCAATCACAATTTACGTTTTATGAAAATCCAAGATTTTCCGAAGATATTTTGTTCCTCGGAATGTAAATGAAATTAAACGAATTTGAATGAGAGATTGTGAGACCAAAAAAACGTTCTACTAAAGACGCAAAATCCAGGAACTCTTGGTTGTAAGGCGAAATCTATATCACTAAACTGCTCTCATCTAAATGACGATAGCTTTTGGGCAAAGATTGTAAAGAAATTGCTTTTGAGTTATGCAATAAGCTTTCCATCCAGTGGACAGTTAATTATTTGTAATGTTCGTATCTTCGTATGTTCTTCGCATGTACTCGCATACAAATAGAGAACAAATTTATCCGCTTTATTTGTATGAATGTGATGTGTAATTCGAAAATCCATTGCCATCAGTTATATCAAAGGGATAATTATTTCTACGTTTGTCTTGATAAGAAAAGCAGAATATTGTTAATACCAATATTAGAAGAACAAACGTGTGTTAACCGGATACTTACCGTGCGAACGAAATATCATATTGCGAAAACTGCTTACAACTTAGTCTGTAAAGCCATGTTCATAGCATTATTAAGGAAGTGGATGTTAAGAACTTTTGAACTGATATTTATTTAAGATGTCCTTACAAGACGCTTTCAGAATACGCGTTGATTAACGTACTTCGTAAACTTGACGTAACGAAGTAAAGTAGACATTTGCCAACACTATAAAAAACATAAAAAATCACTTGGAAATTAAACCATTTATTCAACAGACTTCTGCTAATGATAACATCTATCAAAAAGTTGAATACTTAATTTAATTGCATATCGTAGACAAAGCCAATGGTTTGGTGAAAAGCCCTAGAAACACCATATTATAGTCGCTACTGTAGGCATGGGTACTAAATAGCATTAAACAATACGTGGTTTGTTTTTGGACATTTAGTCCTTCAAACATAAATCTGCATGTAGTGACACCATCAAAAAAGAATGAGATTCCCCCATATAAATACAAAGTGGCTTCGGCATTAGACTTTATTATGCACGCACACTTGAAATATACTAGTGTAGGAACAATTAATATGAAGATAGACTCATGCATGTTATATATTACTGCTTAACAGCCGTAACAAGGAATAAAAGAGAGTGTAGCAGAGAAGAGGCCACTATTATTTTAAACTAAAAACATGCATCATAAGAGATTTAACACAATTTACTATTGAATAACTAAATATTTTCGTCTTAGATCGGTATAAATTAATGGTCTTCATCAATCTTAGTCCATAAATGTTTCTGTCACAAAAAAATAAATGTCTTATTCGTCTGTTATAAAACTTACGTCTGGAAGATTGCTTGGCACTATATGGCTGAGAGCTAATGACACGATGGCTGCTGTTTGATTCATATAAAACAACAAAAGTGCGATTACAACAGAGAACCTTTTTGATTTATACACCTCACAGACCTGTATTTGTATGAAGCAATGAACATTTGGCTTTTGGCCCCATTGTGTCGAAGTCGAATCTTGAATGTGTTTTTTTGAATTCTGTTTTTTTAATATTCTCCAGGTGTTTTTGGATAAAAGGACAACATTGCATTCATAACATTCTTAAATAGTCAAGTTCCAAAGGTATTCCGAAATTTAAAGCATATTCTAAACTTAGCGCCATTCCTATTAACTTACATCTAAACAGCGATCAATCAATGAGAAAACACCAAACCATGTGACTATTGGCTCTATTTGACCTTCGGGGAAATATCAGACGAAAACTATTTACTAATTGTTTTTCAATATGATATGATAGTTTCATCTAAAATAAATAGTCCTCATTAATTGTTGTATAGAATAATCTGTCATTTTAAGTCCAACCGAACAGCTTGTTTAACATGTTTTATTGATCGTAAACCCACATAAATATCTTAAATGATAACTGTTAAATGCAGTGCTCACGGCGGACCATCAAGTACAATAATATTGTATGTTTTCATATAAATAAATAAGCTGTCTTTGTTAATATGCCATCGTGTCACATGAAATGACAGCTTAAAAGTTAACGAACATTGTCCTTGAAAGCATGGTAACGTCAGTCAGTAAACAGGTGAAATAATTTACGCTCGCTCTCAATCGCTCGTATATTAGTTCAATAACCTTTAAGGGTATATTGGTGCATGTGATTACTTACATTTACAGAGATATGTGCGGAGAAAAAAGACACATTGAGACGCCTTTGTTAAGACAGTGTTTGAATTTTCTTTCAAATAGATGATAAAACGGGCTTTGTTCGACTGCTTATGCAAGGATAAAGTTACGTATGGTAATATAAAATTAGGTTTTGTCTTCAAGATATGTTTTGCTTCGATATATCTTTTGATAATGTCCAATAAACATTATTCATTAATAAAAAGGTCACATACAAAAATGCCCAATTATCGTATGATATGTTGTCAGATTCATACATGTATAACAATAATTAAATGAAATTATAACAAAAAAGCAAAGAACGGCATTTTAAGCAACAGTGCAATTAAAGGAGAACTAAATGTAAATGTAAATTCACTTCATGACGAGTTAAAAAAGTACGTAAGCAGTTGTCAAAATGTTCGCGGCTGAGCCATTGCCGTGAAGCTACCGAGCTAAATGAACTTGGTGTCTATAGTAGGTCGACGCTATATAGTGTGTGACTTTAGTTTCAGCTGTAAGCACAATTCATTAAATTTGAAGCCAATACGTACAGCTAATGGCTTCTATAGCGTGCACTTCTATCCCTCTATCCTTGTCCCTTCAAACCTAGGTCGATGCCAATGTTTTGAGCGTCTCAAAACCTGTAAGGCTTCTGTCGGCCGTCTCCCGTAAATTTCAAAGGCAACATTGAACCCAGATAGCGGGAAAATTAGCTTTCTTTGCTATGGTAAACGAAACGCAATTCTTTGTATATCATGCATTGCAACTCCGTCGCTAGGTGTTCATATTACACAGATAGTAATGCACAGCATGTTAAAACAGCCCATGCAACTGTAATTTCGAAGCAACAACTATTAGTATATTTTCGCTCGTGTAGTACTCAAAGGATTTCTGCCTAGCAAGCTTACAAGCACTTCCGTTAATGGGTACTGTGTCCATTATATACGGCTCGTGAATTACCATTTATAATCTACTAAAGTAAACTCATTTATATTCTATTTACATCAACTGAAATTACTAAATCAATTAAAACATATACACACAGGATTCTACTTGCATTCTATACTACACCAATATCAGTAATGAATTAAGATGAAACAAATGCTATCGATCATAACTTATCTAACAACAACTAGAAATTATTTATTAGATACATTTCACAAATAGAAACTAAAGATAGCATGAAACAGACCAGCCATGAAAATAACCTAAAAAAGCTATTATTTAAACTTTTATCGACGTGGATGTTGAAAACACACTTGTGAATAACAACTATTAATGTCTATATACATGTAGAGATTTTCCTGACATCAATCATTTTTCATTTTCCCAATTTTGTGTCATTTTAAACCATTTTCTTATTTCCTGGAAGCACTCTTGATAGTAAAGTTCGAAAATGGTGCAACTTAATTTCTAATGGAATGAAATGTCGTCTGAATCTTGTCAGAATTAAATGCGTTATTAAGTTTGATCGTTGTAATGTAAGATTTCTTACTGAAATGAGAAACAACAAGATGTAAAATCCTGTTTATTTAGTTTTAGATGAAAACAAAGAGCACCATTTAATGAGATATTTTCAAAGTCTTAACGCTGCCGACTGTTTGTTCTTAAGGCGGTTTGATTGTTCAATGGTACTGTTCCAAATATATAGATAACTGTATAACCAAGATAGCCAAAATAAAGGAAAAGAAAGATTTTAAAATAGTATATGATAAGTTATCGTCAATTTATACTCTCACACTTATTAACTCATTTTTTTCGGATGTCACTTGTTCTAATTGTGCAAGTAGTACTTGCAATTGTATTTGTATTTCATCTTGAAATATTTACAATATGACGTACTCGTTCTTAGTTTGTAAAAGGCACTTTTTTACGGATTTGTATATTACTAAATAAAAAATTGGCAAATCATTAGGAATTTTAAAACTAAGATACTGACGGCTGAAACCCTTTAACGCATCTTGATGTATGCTTAAATATCGTCTTTGAAATCCACAATTTTAATGATGAGTTACTAAAGCGATTCAACAAAAGGCGGTAGCGTGATTGATTGATTGATATTATCATAATATGCTAGCAATGTTTTCAATTAATGTTTTAATTTCCGTCAGCTTAGTACGAGTCGCTGTGGGCCAAAGGCGTAATAATTTGTTAACTTTTTTCTTGACTGTACAGCATGGGTTCGCTCCCCACTCAAACCATGTTGTTTTTATACATTAATCGTATTTTTCTGCATTGTTTCACAGAGTAATCTTATTAACAGAAATGTAATTTTAGATGCATTGCCCAAACATGACCAATTCATATAAAAGATTATCATAATAATGAAAAAAATGAGAAATTACTGAATTGTCCCAGTTTATAAGTAGATACGTCCCAGGGTGTACACTTGTACACATAATTCGAACAATAGTTGGTTTAAACCCTAACTGGTTTTTGAAATTCAAGAAATAGTTATAAAGTATATTGCTAGGAGAAATAGATAATTGAATGCTTTGGTCGATTTAACTTTCCAGAAATTCACCACTGTATAGGTCTGATAAAGAAGCGATATATAATCAGAATTGCTTGTGCAAATGGTATTTGCTTTCCATTGCGTAGCAGAGACGGAATGAACAAAGTGCAATAAACTATCCATGTGCTAGAACGGCCGGACAGCTCCCTCAAGTGGCGTCATGTATGGTAAGTAAATAATCTCAAATGACCGTGAGCAGACAACAGATTTGCCAGTTTTGAATTGCAGATTGTTAGTGTTTCCTGCTTATTCACAATCAGGAGTGTATTTTTCAGATAATATTACCATGTCTAGGCAACTGTAATACAAACCAATGCAACGTCTTCCATGTTCGGAAAATGGAATTGTTAAGACTCTCATGTTCTCCAGATATAGAGTTGTTACTATATATCTTAAAAACAAAGAAAACATTATTTGTCGAATGCACGCATGGTTTTAAACTGTTTCTGTAGCTCAATTAGATCTTGATGTAACCTTCGACTTATATATCATATAAGTAAGGCGGAATAGAGAACAACGTCGACCTTAAAGCTTTTGATCAACAACATGACAGTGTCACCGCCAGCTAGATTTCCGCCGTATAAGTCAAATATATGACTGCAGACGTTGACTTTAATCCCAATTATTTAATTGGACAGTTTGCTTTGTTTTATTTAATTACGAGTAAATAAATGAATACAAAAATAAATTTAATGTTTTAAAAGCTCTTACAATTGAACAGATCAAATATATTTCTGAATTTATTGCTGTGCAATTTCTCTGAAACTCAAATACCCCAGTAAAATTAGCAAGGCATGCCGTAAAAAACTGCTGCTGTTTTTAACATTGTGATTTTTATTTGTAGCCTTCAAACGTTTTTCAGGTGTTAAATATTGTTAAGTGTAAATTTGTTTTAGCACTTAACAATGAAGATAACGGGCTTTAGATCGAGGTTTGAACTCCATCAGATTGTTTCTTGAAATATTTTGTTAATGAAGGTGTAGGCTTGTTATGCATCAATCAGGATCATGCTCACCAGCACCCCGCTAATGGTGGACATGTCTTAATAATTTATGTTGTTACATGTCTTAATCATGTTTAGCCTAAGAGTATCTGATTAATATATGTCAGAATCGAGGACGCTTGATGGCGTAGCACCAAGTCCTCGGGCTTGAATGTAAGCTATAGTATGGTCGCTTCATGCAATCATGGTGATATTACTCAGTGTACAATCAGAACGCTCGCAGCTCAAATTGATTCCTAGTGATGTGTATTATTGCAATATATATTGATATTCAGTCTTTATGCCATATTGAAATTACTACACGATCTTCTTACAGCATTGTTAAATGTATAGACATCTGACATTGTAAATTGTCCATATACATCCGAGGCTGCTTTCCAAAGAAAATGGTCGAGGTGTTCCAATTGTATACAGTAGGAGAAAATGCCTGAAAACACATGAAATTTTCTACAGGTCATAGTCGAAGCCCTTACTATACTACTCAAACAAAGAGGTTTCTACAATTAATTTACCTTGGGTTTTCAATTAAGTCATGTGCTATGAACACAATTGGAACCGAAGATGAACAAACGGATATAGATTGTTTATGGATTTTTTTTCTTTTACAACGATGAAGAAACAAATACTCACACCCATATGTTACTCACTCTCGTCTGAACGATTGTGATCCTTGACGTGAGGGATACTAGAGGAAAATTAATAATTAGACGTTTTAGTATTGTTGTAAATCGGTGACTGAAAACATTTGGCCAGTGCACGGCTAGTGAAGTTGGAACGCCTTCAAAAGTATCCGGGAACTGACCAAATATGATCAGACACAGAATTCAAAGAATTCAAAATTTATTTCAACACTTATTATTTGCTCAATATCTTTGGGATAATTTGACTATAATTCTAAAAAAAAACATTTCCAAGGAAATTTAATGAAGTGTAACTTTTGAACAGTGGCAACTTCAATGGCAACATTACTTGTTTCATCGACGATGCAAACATTATATAGCATTACAAAGTCATTTTTTAATCACAAATGACGTTTCAAAATCCGAGATTTTCCGAAGATATTTTGTTCCTCGGAATATGATTGTAATTGAACGAATTTCAATGAGAGATTGGGAGGCCAATAGAACGTTCTACTGATGACGTAAAAATCCAGAAACGCTTGGGTGTTAGGCGAAATCTATATCAATAAACTGCTCTCATCTAAATGACGACAGGCATTTGGACAAAGAGAGTAAATAAATTGCTTTTGAGTTGTGTTAGAAGCTTAACATTCAGTGGCAAGTGAATATTTGTTATGTTCGTATCTGCGTATTTTCCTTGTAAGTACTAGGATATAAATAGAAACAAATTTTATGCTGAAAATGTATCCGTTGAATTGGTATGAAATTAATATTAAATTCAGAAGTGCAATGGCATAAGTTATATCAAAGAGATAATAATTTCTATGTTTGTCTCAATAAGAAGTGCAGAACATTGCTAATACCGATATTACAAGAACAAACATGTGTTAACAAGATACTAACCGTGCAAACAAGATCTTATGTTGCGATAACTGCTAACAACTATGTCTAATCACAGATCCCTGATTATAAAGCCGTCTTCAAAGCATTATTGAGGAAGTGGAGTTTGAGAACTAGTAAAATGATTCTCATTTAAGATGTTCCGTATAAGACTCTTACTAAATTTGCATTAATCTAGACAGGTACTTTCAAAATACGCAATGATACACATACTTTGTAAACTTGACTTAACGGAGTAAATTAAACTTTTGCAGAAAAAAACTACTAGTATCAATAAATTCAAGAAAATAATTTTCACTCTGACATTCATACATTTATTTAACGGACTTTCGCTAGTGATAACCATCAAAGAGTTAAATGCTCAATTTAATTGCATATCGCATTCTAAACAAAGCCATGTGAAAGCACCAAGCCATGTGTCTTTTGGCTCTATGTATCCTTTGGGGAAAATATCAGGTGAAAACTTATTACTATTTTGTGTGTATAATATGATATTATATTTCCATCTTTGATAAACTGTGTTAATTAGGTCCGTCCTAAAAGCTTGTTAAAATGTTTTATTACTCGTAAAACAACATAAAAGTCTCAAATGATAACTGTTAAATGCCGTGCTCACGGCGGTTCATCAAGTAAAATAACGTTGTACGCTTTCATATAAATAGATAAGCCGTCAATGTTAATATGCCATCTCCTAACATGAAGTGAACACTTGTAAGTCAATGAACCTTGTCTTTGAAAGCATGGTACATCTTAGTAACGCCAGTCACTACACTGTTAATTGAAATATTATACGCTCGCTCTAAAACGGTGGTATATTAGTTCAATAACCTTTAGGGGATATTCTGTATATGTGATTACTTTAAATTGATTCATAATTATAAATTTGCTTATGTTAATCTGTAAAACCTAATTTACACGGTTCGTTTTTTCAAGCAAAAAGTAACGTATAGGCAAATATAACTTTTAGCTTAAGTAAATAACAGACGAGATCGAATTTTAGAATAGCCTATCTTTTCCCGCTATATGCACGACGATCGATTTATTTTGTACTTATTAAGTTCGATTGGGAAGACAACTGAGAGCTGATATGAAGCATTATCGAGAACGTTTGCTTGTTTAGTAATGGTTTCCGTTTCGGATTGGTCATAAGTTATCAACCCTGATAGGAATGAACCTATAACGTCTTGGATAGGAGGCGGCGATTGCAGACTTGAACACTTCACATTATTTTAGCTGGTGTATATTAACTCGAACTGCTCACCTGTATATATAACATGACGATTCCTTTAAAGTCATGAGCAACGCCCTCTGGCTTTTAAAGAGACAGGGATTTACCTTTTGTTTGATTTTTTATACTAAGGTTTCGAGTGAGGTTATATCTTCTTTCGCATAATGATTGTGCGGCTGGTCTTGCAATGTTACGTACGATAAGGTCAGAAAACGTGTTGTCTTTATGACATAGTTTTCTGCGATATCACTTGTGTTAATGTCCAGAATAAAACAGAAAACAACATTTAATTTACCATGAAGGTCATATACTTAGGTGGGCTAACATCGTATTATATGGCAACAAATACAAACATTCATACATATACGAATAACAAACATTAATCGAATATACAACAAATAAACAAAGTAAAAATATGGCGTCTTTTGTCAGTTTAGACAGAGTGACACATGATGTATGAGACAATCGTAAACACTCTTTGCTTTCTACTAATATGGAATTTTCCGCAACAGTGCAATTTCAAGAGATTTAGATTTCTTGTCATGTCAAATAAGTTACTCGATAAAAGGACGAAAGCAATCAGTTTTCTTATTTCCAATTTTCTGTCATTTAAAATTATGTTCTCAGTTTTGTCAAAAAACACCTGCTGGAGCTCCTGAAGGTAAAATGAATTCAAGAATGAAGCAATTTACTTTCTAATGGAATAAAATGACCGAATATCTGAGTTGAGTTAACCAAAAAAGGTCGATACTATTCAGTTATTAGTATTAATAAAGATGATAATAAACAACTGAGGAACAGTAAATCTTTAAAAAAATGCCAAGTGTTCAGCAATTTGAGTAGAGCTGATCAATAATGATCGACACAAGTTTTTTTCAGTAATTGGTATTTTATTTAAGTTTTTTTTATATAAATTGGATAACTCCAGCAAGAAAATGATACACATGCACCCTTTACAAGTTCTAATTTATTGGACCGTTTTATTTTGTCAGATTGTTTTTGCAGTTGTCATGGAAATTCTAGGTGTTACAGAAACATTTATTAAGCTAATATATCACGACTTATAACACAAGCTAATGCTAAGTTAAGTTCTCCGATTTATCATTTGTCTAAAATAATACTTTCTGTATTGATCTAAATATGTGTATGGTATATGTATCGATTCGTTTCCTTGTAGACACCTCTTGCATGGCTTCATATATTAAGACTTGCTTGAAAATCATGCAGTGGGCAAATTCACCTCTAGAAAGGTCTGATAAAGTAGCGATATATAATCAGGATTGATCATACAAATGACAGTTTTTAGCGAAGCAGAGACGGAATGTCCGATGAAAAAGTGTAATAACCTATCCATGTGATAGAACGGCAGGACCGCTCATTCAAGTGGAGTCTTATATAGCAAGTAAATAATATCATATGACCGTGGGCAGACGGATCAGATTGGCCTAGTTGTTAGTTTATCTCGCACATTCACGGTCAGAAGTGTTATTTTCAGATATTTTAAACGAGTAATGTTATTTCTATTGCAGAACAATGTACTCTCTGCCATGTTTAAGATGAATTACGCGAACAGGAAATGGTTATAGACATATTATGTTTTCAAGATTTATAGTGGTTATAAAAAAAATTCAAAACCAATAAAAACACATTTGTCAAATTCACACGTGGTTTTAAACACTCTTTATTTCTGTGGTTCAATCCGATAAGTTTTTAAACCTTAACGTATTTATCATATAGACATGACAAGTCAGCCATATCTTCAACTTTCCATTCAAGGCACTAATATTTTATTATATTTATCCTGTTACATATTTCTCTTATCAAATAGGTAACTTGAACAATAAAATGAAAATAATTTACTTTTACAGATAGCTAAAATAAAACATATCAAGGGAAATAGTTCGTCATATTGAAAGAAATGATGTTCATACCTTGCATGCTCTGAACTCAATTTTCTTGACATAGTTTAGAAAATACAATTCATTTACAGCTACTAATATTTTGAAACGGTGTATAATATATTGGAATACATAATAACATTGTTAAAAAATGTTTAATATAATTCTCGGTTAGTAGGGATTACAATAGTTTATATACGAAACAACAAGGTTTTAATATTTTTTATATATTTCCTTGAGCGTGAACATAGAAGGGCGTCTCCTTGTCGCAAATTCATTTTCTAAAAAGCGTTTGTCTTCAACAGCTATTTACTAATCTTATATTTACGTTTGTTTGATTTTAATTAAAAACAAATGTAGCATTGTGTATCAATCATAATATGTAGGATCTGCGCAAGACAATGCAGGTGTGTTTCATCCATTGTTCTTTTATAAAAACAAAAACATGTCTAGAACATATTAAACTGTATGCCCTCTTTTTTATGCAGTATACTATCTGAAAAACTATTATAACATTTGAAAAAACCCATATCTATGCTATTGCCGTATCCCTCGGGCATTCATGTCTGTACCACAGAATACTTGATTACGCTATTGTTGTTACCACATTCTTTTATAGATCGAAATTCTCAGAAACTATCAAATTTCAGACACCCCAAGAGTACAATCTTGCAGAGCGATTACTTACTTTGCATATCGTGCTTGAATGTATGTTTTACATGCTTATGTTTAAAATGGTTGCTAGAAATATGACGACTTGAACGGAAAACATTGCAACATATGCTTTCTTTATTCGTTCATCAAACTATGTGTGCTTATTATTAAGGCTACAACCTTCAAATGGTTTTCTGTTCAAAAACCCAACGATAAGAAATAATTTCAATTATCAGTTAATCTTAGCTTTGTACCTCTTAAGATCAACGCAAGTAGGAAAAAGCCTCACAAACTTACCTTGATGCTTTACTTGTCGGTAGTTAGTTGTATACAATTATTTTATATACTATTTGTTGACATAAGGTGAAGTTTACTCTTATGTTATAATCTAATCAGCAAACAATATCATGTGTTACGTTTGTTGTGCACGAGAGAATAAGAATGAATAATAAATTGTCATACATTATAACGGCTTGTTTTTGCAAACATATGGGACATTTGTGAATCAAGTGGGCGAGACTTATATTCGTCTCGCGTGCGGTCAATTAGTTGATTTTCCGTGTTCGACTTCTCCGATACACTGATAGTACAACAGAGCACAATATAATTAATTGACAGCCCCCCTTTGAAGTGTTTGTTTTTAAATGCAAATGATAACGACGGCTTTTTATTGTCGTTCATTAGCTTGATGAGAGGTATGCAAAAAGTTACAGACTGGTGTCATTATGTCTGTGCAGTTTCTATCCAAAAAATGATTTGTTAGATGCAAAACATTATTATGCTGACTGTTGACTATTTCATAGTGAATTGCGACGTCTGAATTAGACCATAGATGAAAGATTTTAAATTGCATAGATGAAATATTTTAAATTGCGTTTATTACATTTAAAAACAAGGATCACACAGCATTGTAAAGATGAGTTATAATGACCTCGATGATTAAAACGTAATTTTGAAATTCGGAGACAAAGTGTCGTGCGAAGGAAAGATACCGTTTGAAACAAGCTTGTCCTTATACACTTTTATAATAATGCAAATGAGTTAGTAATTATGTGATAAAACATCTCATAGGATCTCATGTAAGGGTTATTGGTGTTTTCGTAAAGATTTTCTTTTTTTTATGTTTTATTGAACGTTTTGACCATGGTACCAATACAGTTGAGTCCAGTCCATTTATGTTTCGAATGATTATACATTCTCATAACTTTGTAATATTTCAATCACATAATATGTCTTGTTAAAAAATATTAAATGCTAATAAAAAATCATCATAGTACATTTGTTTATATCTGTTAATAAAACGATTGAAAATTAATATTTGTTCAATATATTCCCTTCTTTACCATATCAAAATAAAACTTTATCCAGTAAATTAATTATGTTGTCATTGTGTTGAATGCAATCAGAGTTAAATAGAAACCGGATTACTTTTCATAAACGCCAATGACGTATATCACACCGTAAGCTTTGGGACAGTCGTTCTAGATGCTGGTATACTTGACCGAGCACGATCACGTGCACCACCAAAATTGGCCGACGGATAGGCTAAAATAGACATAAACAAAGGGATATCAGCAGCACTAATGATGAGACTTCCAGACTATATTTAAAAAAAACTGTAACTATTGAACATTCTACAAAACAACACAAATATTGAAACATTATTTTAACATATTCTCTTAAAACGATAAACATAGGACAAATAGTACAATTTTTTTTTCGCTCAATGCACTAAATTATTAGGTAGCATAATTTCCGCACTTTCATTACGCATTAAAATATAAATTTGAGCTAGATGTAAAATAGAAATTGATGTCCTTCTAAACTGGCAGGGATAACTTATGCGTTTAAGCCTGCTAATATAGAAGCTTAAACTGGCGAAATCGAAATACATATTAATAATTTACTTATATTTTAATCTGGAAGGATGTATACTACAAAGGAAAGATATTTGTAGATTTGAATCCGCAAATATCAAATACAGTCAAATACATTTCTTTGACAAAACATAGTAATAGTAACCATATCACACATCGAAGACCTATTTGTTAAAGCAGTCGGACAGCTCAGATATCGGCGGTTGATTTTCGACGCTTATTGCCAACTCATTTTGAAGTGCACTCGTCAGGTAACATTTGCTTGGACTGGCAGAGATAGACGGTGGTCATACTTTTCCCATTCAATGCTTCAATACTTTGAAACAACTATAAAACGCGAGATAAAACATTTAAAATACAAAAGTGTCAAGTCTAAATGACGAAATTATGCAATCATATTCAAAACAGCAGGGTTATGTGAAGCACTTTAGGGTTAAGGGTTAGAGGAGGGGTCAATCGGACTGTACAATTAAGTAGCATTACTTCAAAATTGTAAGTACATTTTTCTGGTCTCTTTCGTTTATGCTTCTTTATTGATTCGCTTTCATTTGGACAGCACTTCCCTGAATGAAAATATTTACGCTAGCTCGCAGTTTATGAAGCAGATAGTCTAAACTCTTACTCGCCACACGCGAAGTCTGTTAGGAAACCATTCCTGGGATATAATATAATCGAAATTGATCGGTCGAATTAATTGTTTTCATTGGCATGTCAGGGGAGTAATGTCGTTAAGTGGAATCAATTATGACATGTAAATAATCTGAAATTACCGTGAGCTGACCACAGATTGGCTAGTTTTGCACTGGAGAGTATTAGGTTATGCCTCGTTATCACTTCACATCACGTTATAGCATAAAGGGTCATTGTTTGTCTTCCTTCAGACAATCTGAACGCTTTTTCCATAAGTATGCAAGCAAGTAGCCCGCAACTATTTTGAGATAAATTACGCTCAGGCAATTGAAACAGTTATATAGAAGTTATGGTTCAATTTTGTACCATGTTATTAAGATATAATTTGTGAATAAATGTAATAATTAATATAAAAAATTCAAATGCCCTGATAAAACTCGGTATTTTTGTAGTTTGGCAAATGTGTTTGGAAAATGATTTGTATATTAAATATATAATGTGGATGGAATTATATGAGTTTAGAGTGATTTCTACTTGACGAACATTATTAATTTGATATCCAAATAGCTATTAATCAGTTTCAGAAAATAAGGTAGTTGTTTAGTGCCTACTACAAATCGTTGCTTCTGTTGTGTTATTGCTTTATTGATCTTCTTTAATGCAGTTCACTGATCGTATTTCCAAGATTTGACTGTTGTTAAAGTTCCGTTGAAAATTGTTTTGTTTTTTCTCTCGAATACGCATGTGCAGTTACATAAAAAAACTAGGTTGTTCGGTTCGTATACATCAACCAAAGAAAAGCCTTCATATGTCATTCGTTCTCTAAAAACTACTCATACCTTTTAGACAGAGAATAACTATGTAGTGTCACGTCATTGGAAGCAATTTGAATTAGGATGAAGAAAAAGTAGGTTTTACTAATATGTTATTGCATAAAGTATATCAAGTATAGTCATATCTTGTGTGTTCAAATAATAAGAAACATAACGTCATTATTTGTATGACAATTAAATTCTAGAGCATATAGTTGTCTAGTACTTAAGTGATTTTTTAGAACGCACATACCGTTTTTCGAAAAAAGAAAACACATTAAATATGTCAACAGTGCATGTATTGTTGAATAGAAATGTAGCAATTTACAGGAATTAAGACGTCAGTTTCAATTATATATTGCGTTTATACTTAATTAAACGTGTTAATATATTTAATACAAAGCATCACATTAATATCCAATGTAAAAAGGATTATTTGCATTGATACAGAGTTTTTTTAATGACAACCGTCACTAAGCCAATTAATTTTATGTTTTGCTTGTAACACCAATTTGTAAATAAATTATTATGCTAGATGTTGATTGTTCATGAAGAAGTAATGTAGAAGTACTTGTTACCATGTCTACGAAATAAAATACACGTTTACTTCTTTGTCTTAATTGCCCCTTTATCAGGTTGTTTTGCTACAGTAGTAAACATTTATTAAACCTTAAAGGAAAATGCTCATGGTTTTGGACCACACATTTGCTCACAGAAATGCATCTGAAACATTATTTTTATAACTGGCTAACTCATTGAAATCATAGTAGCACAAAAATAACGTTTACTTAAAAGAACACTGATTTCGGTGGAAAGCGAACCTACGCCGGTACAGTCAAGAAATAAAAAAAAAACTGAAAAAAACCTTACAAAAGTTGTACTCTTAAAACAATGAGGGGTTATTTGGTTTTAAGCATTTTGTTGTACAGCGTTACTAACGCTATTCAAAATATAGACTTCAAAGACAATATTTAAGCATATATAAACGTTTTTTTGAAAGGTTACAGCCGTCAGTATATTTTTTTCGGGCGTCAACACCGGTTGATTTCCAAGTATGTCACTGCATTTCTTGATATTAATATTTAAATATTCAATTAATTAAAAACGAAACCTATACCTTTTTGAGCTTGAGAAAGCAGTAAATGTATTCGATTATTGTATTAAGCTTTAATTCAAATTTTATTAGATAAAGTCTATATTATTTCGTCGTTGTAGTATATGTAGTTAAATACTAGTCATCGCAATTACAGTAGTTTGCATATGTATTTGGTAATACGTACATCTTCTGTTCGAAACGTACTACATATAACATCAATATATTGAACTATCAAACTCCCTTTTGACGGCTGTAGCGTTCTATTTGTCGTAAATATTGTGTCCATTGGATTATTTCAATTTGTTCACGTAAAGAGTTTTCTAAGGCGAATCATTTCAGTTCCTTAGAAGATTTGATGACGATAGTGATAACACCGTATTCTTAAATATATCAGCAATCTATCTTTTTGAAAATGTTTCAAATTGTAGACAACTTCGAAGGACATTGCCGCACAATCAATTCAGCATCATTTTGCTAAAACTAGGTTTGTTCACCAAATTTGGTGCAAAGACTGAGAGATCAATACGTACAACAATGGGGTGATATATCGTCTAATCAACACAAAATGGAATACTATAAAACATTTAAATGCGAATTTAAATACGAAAAATACTTAGATTGTGTTTATAATACTAAATTTAGACAAAAGTTGTCCCAATTTCGATTATCTTCACATAATTTGGAAATTGAAAGAGGTAGATTTAATAATGTTATTAGGGCAGAACGTAAATGTAAATTATGTGCACAGAATACTGTTGAGTCAGGATTTCACTTTCTACTATGTTGTTCCGCTTATAGTGATATACGAAGAAAACATGGAATAAAATCACACTGGCCTAGCTGACTTAAATTTAAAAAATAAAATTATCCTGTAAAAATGTTAAGGTTATTCAATGTTGCTATATTTATTTCCGATGCAATGAAATTTCGAGTGGAAAAACTCCAATTTTTGGCTGCTTCTTAATTTTACTTAAATAATAAAAATAGTAATGTCAAAAATATTGATTATAATTATAGTTATTATGAAAATGACAGAAATACCAATAATTAATCATGATATAGTTTGTATAACTCGTTAATTACTTAATATATTGATTATTTTAATTGTCAATATATACATTTTCATATGCATTTTATATCATATATGTAATATTTGTTCATGTACGTTTGTGTCTTGGCCATATTGATATTTATGCAATGTGTAAATGGCCAAAGGCAAGATGCCGATTTGCCAATAAAAACTTGTAACTTGTAAACTTGTTCTTTTAAGTGTTGTGGATATGTTACGATATGTTGTTTGCATAATTAATCTCTAATCTTTGTACAATCATTTAGAAAGTAATAAGTAAAACAAAACCCGGAGACAAGCACAACTTTCGCTATGAGCTAGCGGAGAGACATATAAAGAGGCCACTGTAAGTGGATTATTTCAAAAGGGAAGCAGTTTTTTTTTAACTCATTAACTCTTATTACAATAGTAAAATAAGCAAAAGAGTTAATCAATATGTTAATATTCATAAACAGAATAGGTACAGCAAAATAAAAATCTAAAATACATTCAAAATACTTCTTCACCAAAAGTAACCTAAGTAACCATCAAACGACCTTGATAACTTCCCCTTGCAATATATTTGCCACTAAGTTCTAAGTATTAATAGGGAGAAAAAACTTATTTTTCATTCGATTTGTTTTGTTTCTAGCTGCCATATAAGTAAGGGTTATTGGAGATTATCTAACCTTTATTACAGAAAATGTATCTGCAATGTTTACCCTAAGTCTTTAGCGAAATTCAATGTGTTTCTTTTGTCACTTGACCTTCATAAAGACACATTTTGCACAAACATAATATGTCATCTAGACAAACCTCTGGAGTCCTGTATTAGGATAGTTGCCACCATGTGCTCGAATTTCGCCACTTAAATATGTGTGTTTTTAAAAATAATAAACACGCCCACAGATCTGTTATTGATATGTTCCGAGTGCATTACATGCATGTGTATTTATTATTCAAATTCTGATGTGCCTTCTATACGCAATTTGAAAATGAATGTATCGTTCCGATTGTATGAAAGCCTAAGAAAGTTAATTAAATATTGTTGGACGATGTATTTATCCGTTTTTCTTCAGAAAAGATGGATGCCAGCTGAATATCTTCATTTCACCATTGCTGCTGGCGCTTGCTGGATTAAATATCTATGATGATACTTATTATGACGGTTCAATTTTCATACTTATAGCTCATCATTTTGTTTATTAGATACGAGCTGGAACTCGAGCGGTAGGCTTAATATATTTTCGCTACTCCTATTGAGCAAAACATCTAATTAAAATGATATTCAATACCGGACAAACTATACTTTTAATTTTTATAAATAGTTTTTAAGATGACTATATGTTATGAGCTTTAGCATAACAAATATTTAAATATTTGGCTTAAAAGGCATAACAAGCTATAAAAATGGCATTCAGTTGTTTTTAGAGTTTTTATAAGTTTTTGCAAGTTCTGTTTGGTGTCTATTCATAAAATTCTACGTTGACGTGCCTCTCTTTTAAACATATATGTTTTACTGTTTTTAGTAAGACATTATATAAATATTGATTTTCAGACAATTAAGATGCTGGTGTTTACCTTGTTTTCATCGCCTTTGCCTGGAAGGCTGTTGCTGCTAACATACCTATATCCATTACTTTTTAATTGTTTTAAATCCATAAGCTAATTAGCTAGATGTGTGACATTCGGTTATTTATGCTCCCTTGAATATCCTATATTTATATAATAAATTATATAATCAGTTATGTATATAAACAGTCGTCATCGATGTATGTGTTACATAAACACGTTCAAAAATTCGGAAACGGTTCTGATGATGCTGTGTTTTGTAAAATAACTGTTATAAATGCAAGCATTTCAACTTGTAACTAGTAAATGACATGCTTATATATATTAATACAATACATTGCGAATGCTCTTTATTTCAGGTTAACATGTATGAAGCATACATCGCATTCTTGTGTTTCACAGTAATAGTTCTTCAAAGTTTTGAAGTCGTAATCACTCATGCTATCAATTTGCTAATTATGAATTATCGATTTTAAGTTTTGCAGAATTATTCAAACAAACATCTCATTAGCATGTATATTTTAAAAGAACATTATTCAACGTTTAGCCGTTGTAATTGTTTTACATCAATCAATATTTAGCCGTTGTAAATGTGTTATATCAATTAATGTTTAGCCGTTGTAAATGTGTTATATTATTCAATGTTTAGCCGTTGTAAATGTGTTATATCATTCAATATTTAGCCGTTGTAGATGTGTTATATCATTCAATGTTTAGTCGTTGTAAATGTGTTATATCATTCAATGTTTAGCCGTTGTAGATGTGTTATATTATTCAATGTTTAGTCGTTGTAAATGTGTTATATCATTCAATGTTTAGCCGATGTAGATGTGTTATATTATTCAATGTTTAGTCGTTGTAAATGTGTTATATTATTCAATGTTTAGTCGTTGTAGATGTGTTATATCATTCAATGTTTAGCCGTTGTAAATGTGTTATATAATTCAATGTTTAGCCGTTGTAGATGTGTTATATCATTCAATGTTTAGCCGTTGTAGATGTGTTATATCATTCAATGTTTAGCCGTTGTAGATGTGTTATATCATTCAATGTTTAGTCGTTGTAAATGTGTTGTTTTCCAGTTATTATCCATAGATGGTCAGGAATTCTTCTGAAAAAAGCGCCGAAACATCGCAAATATTTTTTATCTGCAATTGAACCATATGCAATCTTTATTTTGATGATTAAACTCTCAAATGAGTTGAAAATGATAATGCGTTCAAAAATAAACACTTATTTGCATCAATCTATAGTATGCACCTTATTTATATTGTACAATGCATTTTGAGCAAGTATGCTATAGTCATAATAATTGTTTAAGAGGATCTGTTTTAATTGCAACATAACAGCTTGTTATATATATTTATTAGTAGTAAATCCATGCAAATGTCTGCTGTGTTACTCGTAGCATTCAGTGAGCACTATGAACTTGTCCATAGCGCAAAATATACTGCTAATGGGGTTTTTATGAGCGTTAAATTTTGTGATATATTTAGTTATACTTAATGGTCTCACTATTATGAATGTCATTTTTTTATTACGTAGAAAGCCATTTAAACAATTATTTAAGCCAGGTAAAGAAACAGGACAAGGCCGATTTTAAAATGTTAGAGCCCTGCATTGGTAAGACAAGTCTAAGGAATGTATCGCCGTCAGCTCGCACGATACATTCCGTTGTTGTGCAAAGTAATCTCTCCTACACGGCACTTGATTACTTAAGAATAACAAGAATTTCCAGATCGCTCATTGTGGCCTTCAGTCATTGTCAATGATTTGTTTGATTCTTTAGATAATAAACGTAGCAATATGTTGGTTGTAATGTTTTCCAGATTAAATACATATACCTTTATGTGTGTTATTTAAATGCTAGAAGAAAGGGCTTATTGCCATTGCTGTTGTCAGTTTTTATATTGTCATTTTTAAAGATGCACTTTTACTCCCAAAAAAGATTTAACACATTTAATACAATTGTTTCAATATACCAAAAACAATAAATGACATTGGTTCTTATGCAGAAAGAGTAAAATGTGAAAGAAATGAGCAGAAAACACAGTATTTCTACTTTATAAGACTCAAGTAGATTAGCATTCACCAAACATTTAAAAAATGCGTTTTCAGCAATTAAATACACGGTTATAATATAACCGTAATTAGTATATTCCATAAATGCATTATTTAGTAAGTATTTGAGGGTTTATGACTCAAATGTATGTTTGTTATACATGTGTATGTATTGATTTTGAATAAGAAAATCACTTAAAGCTCACGTATTCATTTCATTGTTTTTGTTGTTCAATATTGTCTACATTTAGAAAAAGTAATAACTTAGCTTAGACTTGTATCAGTCATCACATATTCAATAGTTTGTTTATGTGATGGCTGGAGATAAATTTAACAGTAACAGTAACTTCCCTGTAATCCTGTCTTTCACAGATCTTTTAATTAAACGTGCTCGGTGAATCGCTATATGGTTTGTCATCGTGACATATTTTACAATTACTACGCAAGTACTCCATTGAAAACATCAACAATGAGTGATGTATCTACAACATAACATACTTGCATCTTTGCTGCTTTTAGTTTTCTCAAAGAAACAATTCCGAACATCCCTCGTATGACCAAAGACCTAGACACAATTATACCTTGTTATTGTGGTTCAATAGCATGCCATAAATTTAAATGATGTGGATATATCGATATTCGTAATATACTTACGGAAAATAGAAATACAACTACACAGTACTAACAATACAATAAAATATCCCTTCTCAAGACGTTACATAACAAAATAACAAGATAATTATCAAACAATGCGGTATTTTATTTCCCCAATGTTCAGTCATTTTAATAATGTCTTGCTATTTACAATCTTGCGAAGGCACACCTTTTAGAGTTCGTAAAGCTATATTGATTTCTTAAGCAGAAAAATGATGTTTCTAGTCGCAAAATGTGAAGTCTTAATCATTTGGGAATAGTGCGGAATTACGTTCCTTAAATCTCTGCTGTTACGGTTGACAATAAGATTTCAATCAAGCTCTGTTCAATTCCCGGTGTATATTTTTTGAAAATATACAGGAAGTTTGCGTGTCTGCTCTGAATACATGTTGATTTTTCAATGCTACTGATCAAAGTTTAAGATAAATTTACAATAAAGATTTTTTTATCAAGATAGATTGGAAGTAAATTTCTTAATTGAGATTTTACTTAATCCGAGAATATTTTTATTTGCAGTAAGAACATATATATATGACCATGTGTCGTACAGTATATGGATCTATGTATAAACAACAAAAGTTATAGTATTGCGTGTTTTTAGAAGATGATATATGGATTCCCACAAAAACATACTTATACTTGTTATTTCTCTAAAATAAGTAACTTGTTGGCTGAATCTTAATGGTAGTTTATATGAAATTAAAACTTCTTGTTGAATAAATCGGTCTGGGTTAAATGAACCTGCCTCTGTAGTTCGCATCGTTTTTTATAAGATATGTGGTCATAGACGTGTTTAAGGTCATATTCGGTAGTCCGAACCTAAAAATGTTTTCATTACTTATTAAATGTTTTGCTATTGTATAAAACCTATTATAAAAATAAAGCAATCAGAAGCGAGTATGTAAAATATTATTATTTGGTCATATTTTATATTGTTTTAAATGTATTGGCATGTTCTTTCCAACATGTCATTGTTGTAATTAAGTCGAATCGACTTAAACGAACAACCGGCATGATTCTACCATAAGGGGACCTGATTTTTCAATGGCAGCATTATCAGCTTTCAATTCGAATGTAAGATCTGTTTTAAAGCACTTTGGGTGATAGGCAACATCTAAGTTACTGGCATTGATAAAGCTATTGAGGATATTGGTCACAGGCATAACAAAGTAAATTTCCTGATTTATTTGTATTATGATTTAAATAAAACAAAACGATATAAAATGAAAGATGGGTGTAAGCAGTAATGTACAAGCGACAGGTCAGGGAGAATATGGCTGCCTTTTTAGGAAAGTATACAATCAAATCATGTATGTGTATGTAACTATAGATAAAGGGCTTAATTCAATGCAAAGTTCATGCACATTTTGCATTTGTATCACTTCAATTGGTCCTTTAAATAACTCTCTCAAGAAATGCGCGGTTACAAACTAATAGTTTTAAGTGTTGAAATTGGCTGCCTCTATCCGCATTCTGACGCAGTGGAAAAGGACTAATCTCTGGTGCAAACAGACCTTACAAACAGGCCTTGTTTAACTGTTACCAGCACATTTTGCTAGCCTTATTTTTAAACAGTAGTAATTTGTATCGTATGTGTTTATATTTACAAAGAGTGCATTCTACGACCTAGCGTATGAAAGTCCAATTTCCGTTGCGTGTTCTATAATAACATCATAATTAATGACAATATGTTGTGCTGTCAAATCAGATTTGTGCTGTCACAAACATAGCAATTGAAATGGGTCTTGATATGGTTAGAAGAAAAATGTCCTCAATTGCGATATGTCAAACACGCCTGTGGCAAAACCAAATAAACAGCCTATCTTTGAGTTTCGTTCCAGCGCTGATCGCTCTCGTTCAAGTTTCACGGTTACAATAGATGCTTAATGTTGATGGTAAAATTTTGATTATCTATCGACATATGAAATGTATATTATTTGTTTTATTATGTATGTCATGTATTTTGGGCCGGTGGCCTTTGATTACTTAATAAATTTCTTGACTTGACTTGAATATAAAAATGTTTATTAGCAAAACTGTGATTTCTTGACGAACCTTGTATGGTGGTGTATAGAAAATGTTGTTGTTGTTTCTCATAGTTTCAATCCCTGGATCATCTTATACAATAATTCAAAAGATTGCCGTGCACCACCTTTTGTTAGAAAGAAGTGATACCAAATCGATTTTTTATTTATTATTGTTTGTAATTGCTTTTTTGTACACAACTTTACTTTGAAAATTTCTAAATTTAAACCAATGCTTTCATATGAGTCATTATTTGTTCCGGTGTCGTCATCGTTGTCATCCGCGTAGTCATTGATCGCATTGTCGCTGCATGCTTCATTTTTCGCTTTAATATATGCACTAGTTGTTGTACAGTCTTAAAACTTGCTATGCACCTTGGTCATGGTCAGTTTATGACCCCTGATCAGTAAATGATAATATGATCAGTTAGTCAAAAGTGAAAGTCATGGCGATTTCCACTAGAAAACGGTTCTCCCGACATACAACATATCCGATTCGCGGATTTCTAATAATATGTTTTTAGACAAACCAGTCTTATTGAACAGGAAAGGAAGAGGAAACTAAATATATGTATTTGCTTTCATATTTTATGCATTTATCAACAACATGTCAATATACATTTGAACGACTCTGCTTTCTAAGTATATTCCAATAAAGTCAATTCCAAATAAAGGAAGAAATATATAGTGAATGCGAGAAAAGGAAACTCACATCCTGTGAGCTTTAGATTCGTTAAGCTGTCCTGTTGGGAGGGAGATATATATTTGGTCTTTTTAAATGTCTTAGCACATTTTTAATTACTTTGTATTGTTTGTGATAAATGTGCTAGACTACGCAATGCAAATCAACAGAGTTTTTAAATCGACAAATTATAAAAGAGAGCTCCTGGACGTTTTATAAGATTCGATATATTTATCATTCTATCTAGCCATTTGATCTAATCAACTTACTTTGAATACCTTAAACTATTTAAAGTTAAAAGTGGATTGAAAGTGGATTGCAAAACATTGTAATTGAGCTTTGACTGCACGTTGATGAAATGAGTGCATGGGCGGATCCCGTATTGTCGGTAGATGGGGCAAAAATCGAATAATGCGCCCTGTTCCCAAGATTGTTTTTTATGGTTTATGAAAGTTAAAGTTTACATGGATACACTAGGTGGTATGGGCGGGGATCATCATAGATTGACACCAGCAATGACAAGATATATAGAACATGTATGGTCATTCTAACATTTGCATGTTTGGAGCAAAAAAACAAAACAAGTCTCACGATCGAAGTATCATGCACGTATGAACTTTCATGCACATCGTATATGTATTTCTTCAACGACCGTTGTACGGACATTGTCTGGAAATGTATATGAAACTCATTTATATCAGGTACGAACAGATACTTCCTCCCACTATATTGTTCTGAATTGAACCTCTTAAACAATTAATATTTCTCTTGTTACGTAAGAGCCGATATTTATTTGCATGCGCAATATCTTCATTATGATCGCATTTCTCCAGGAAGTATTTTACAGCGTTCGTTTATGGGAACTTTCTCTTTCATTGCAACTAATTAAACAGTTTATTGTTTCGTACACCAACATAATTTTCTGATAATTATGTAATATGTGACATTGAAAGTGCTGTACGAACCTACCTCTTGTCAAAGTTGTTATTTATAGCACAATGTCTTGTCTCTGGGAGTATTTTTTAAGTTTATTATTTATGGTCGCAATATTATGAATTTCATTTAAACAGTTATTTTGGGTCAAATCAATTAATATTATGATAATGCCCTAACGTTTCTTAACATGGAATACCAGTTTAGGAAAAAACTTAAAAGCAGTTAACAGTTTGGCACGGAACGGAATGGGCTGTTATTTCCAATTTTGGATATTTTGTGCGATCAAAGGCTCTCTTCGACTCACTGTTTGTGAAATGTACAAACTATTTTATTCACACGATGTTTATTCAAAACGATTGCGAAGAACAAAATATTAACATAACATGCTAAGTCAGTCGCATTGACAAGGTGTTGAGTTAGAGGTGTTTAAATGTCGAAGAAGCAACAGTACCAGGTGATAACTAACTTGTCTGGCTTGATGGCGACCAATCAAGCTCACCTACGCCCGGGCAGGGGTTCAAGCTCGGAACGCGTAAGTTGGCTGCGCCTGAACCCTCCTCCCTTACATCATAATGTTTTTCTTAAACTATAATAAACGATTTGGTAAAATAATGTATTTCCTTCATGCATTCCATCGCCACAATAGTTGTGATGGTACATGTGATTTTTACATTTTGGTAAAACAAAATATAGCCCGTACTTATCATAAGAATTTGAACCACAGTGCAATAATAACAGAACATTATCTCGGTTTATCTCATATTGCAATACACTCTGGAAAGGGCAATTTAATCGGTATAATATCTACTTATTTGTTTTAAGCAAGGTTAAAAATAAGAAATCGACTCTCTCAAGTCGAGGGGTGAATGCGAAAAGGTTCTAAGTGACATTAAATAAAGAAGATGGTAGAACCCTATCGCTTTCACCCATCGAAGTGCATCTTTAATGTATTTTATTTCAATATGCAGCGATATCGATTTCACTGTATTTCGCGTTTTGTTTGATTGCACCTTAAAAAGCAGAGTAAAATACTGTGCTTTCCGTGGAAGGCCAGTAAAGGAATGTGCAATAAGCAAGGTCTAATAACTCTCCGTATGCAAAAATTACAAAACTGCTAAGTCAAGTGGCATCTATATGGCTTCTAATATAAGAAATGATCGTTTGCAGACCACGGTTAAGCTAGTTTTGCATTGCTGATTGCTACTGTATCTTTAACAGTCACTTCAAATGGCGCGTTAGCATACACATTGTCTTGTTTCTGGAGATGCGATTAACTAATTGTGAATACCAATATAAACTTGTGGTCCGCTTAGTTTTTTAAAATGAATAACGAGTGAGCAATTGTTATCTTAAGTAAGAGCCCATGGTTACATAGTATGCCATATTGTAAGAATATAATCGAAATAATAATATAAAACGAAATAGAGATGAATTTTCCCTTTCAAACGTTCTAGATCTATAGGAAATAACAATCTACATATCAAAACAATCGGTTTAGTTATTTGAATTTCACCCACAGATCCGCTGAAAGGATAATATTTCATAAATTGTGCATGTGTATGTTAATCTTCATAAGCATCTTTATATTTTTTAAGTAGTTATGACAATAAAAGAACATATTTACAAATCTTTACTTCTTAAGTGTTCATTTATAAATCTTTCGATGCTTAATGGCATATTTCATAATTAAATTACGTTCCGTGGGAAAATCTTATAATTTATCTCAAATGTGCATGCACAAAATGGTGAGTTTCGTATTTAGTTGAATTTGTAACTACGATGAATTGCCGTTTACATTTTTATGTCGCATACTACTCCTAGTACATGGACAGCCATGTCACATCACTGTTGAACAATAAAACAATATTCGATTATTTTTTATTCTTATTGTGCCACAAGAGGTGTATTGTGAAAATACAGTACACTTTATGCATGTCATAAGTGTGATTTTTTTCTATGAACTATTAGAAAAACATGCGTGAACACAGGCGGAAAATCCTTGCAAATATTTAGTTACTTAAATATAGATAATGCTTCTTTGGTATTTTTCTATGAATATTAAAAATAATATATTTGAACCAAGGAAGACAGTACTCGTATATCAATTACTTTATTGTTTCAATTAATATCAATGTTATAATAATTACTTACTTAGTCTACGCGTTATGGTTCTGTTTTATTTTGGCAGTAAGTTGAACATATTAAACATTACGTAAACGACGTCCTTCCACGTTTAAATTATGCTATATTAAAACGTTTTGTTTATAGAAATGTCTATCTAAACAGCCCAAGTATTGTTGCTTCTTGAAAGTATTGTGTCTGTTTCTACGTCTCAAAATAGATAACTAACATTATTGCCTTATCGGGCACCCATTCCAGAACCACAAAATACTGAATTGCTCTGTAATCCTGAAATCGATCTACCATTATCACGTTCTGCAGAATTAATCAAATTTTAGGCACCTTGGAAGTACATGTATGTAAATAATTATCAACAGTTATTGAAGAATCATTTCACGTATAATTCTTTATTATGTTTCGAATGGTCGTTAGAAACATACTCATTTGAATGAAAAACATAAAAATGATTAAGACTTAAAAAAAAGTATATCATAAGACTTCGGACAAGAATGTACAAGTCTAAAAACAAATATGGGTACGTAACAGTCGAACAGGAATTGAGATCTATACCTGGTGTATCAAGTCGTCTTGACTTTCTCACGTACTGCGTTCCTTTTTTCCTTAAAAAGCTGGGAATCATCTGGAGAATAAGTTAGTCGACGCTTTGTTTTAAAAAGAAGACTGAATAGGTACCTTAAAACTTCGTTGCGATGCCAGACACAGCATAAGAGCATTTTGTCTAAGGAGTAACATTTGATGATATAAAATGAAACGATACCTTCTCAAATGAAGCCGAACAGAAATTATTATACTAATGGTAAAATACGGGTATTTTCTTAAACAAAATAACAATACTTGTCAACACATGCATATAAAGAACACAGTCAGAAACTTATTTCGAATTAAAAAATAGACGTGACACACCTCTTCAAACAGAAGCATAAATAAAGTACGGACAAAAAACCGTATATAACAATTGAAAACCAAATGAAAAAACCAGTCGGGACATAATCCTTCCAACACAAACATGATCAAAGGACGGATAGAAACTGCTTGTAAATCGAAAAACAAGTCAGGATTCACCCCTTCAATCACAAACACATAGAAAATGCGGTTACAAACTATTTTCATATTGTAAACCAGTCCAATACAAACATTTAGAAGGTACGTTTGCAAACTTTAAAAAAAAACATGACAAATTCCTTTCAATACAAACATGAACAAAATACGGTTTTATGCAAATCCAAAGGCACAAATGTAAGGCTAATTTAGAATGGCATGTGCTCTTAGTGTTATGTATGCCATTAGAATTCTTTGAAACAAGAAGTTATTAAGTAAATTACACAGATAGTTTAAGGGAGTGGAATACTTTATTTTATTTCAAGCTAATGAATCGATGCGATGTGTTGTTTAAAGACAAAATAACCATTAGTCTGCTAAATACGGTAAAGTTTCAAACCATGGTCATAAATATACCTTTCACTTAACATTTATACTTGAAATTTTCTCTTGAGTATTGGATAACTTCACTTTTATTTCGCCCACAACCCAGTTGATGCAATTTCATTGTTGAGGACCGGTCTTGTGCATACAAGCCTATTTATAAAATTGAACATAAATATTCTAAAGATTGTGTTTAATGCATAGATACAGACGTCATCCACACAGACATCAATATGATATAAACACATAACCAGCGCCGCGCAGTTGACGCCAATACTAGGTTGTTGTTTTTTCAGGTGAAAAGGCTTATGACTTAACAATACGTAATGTCAGAGTAATGGGACTTGCATAGAATGTTCGCATGATTACTATCAATATTTGAAAGAAATTCATTTGAATATCTTGAAGATTTTTGACCAAGTTGACAACGCCGATAAAACCAGCGACACCAAGGCGTGACAATAAGTGTACTTTGAATATGAAACAAACAAAGTTGCTTAAAGTATAGATAAATATACAAATATATTCATCATTTTAATATGTAATATATGCCGTTTTGACTCGTTTAAAGTTTTGAAAACAGATTAAGATGTAATTTATTCACTCACAAAAGTATGAGACAATCATTGCTGTCTTACTATTCTTCTACACATACGAACGCCTTGTTTTATGTTTGGCCAATTAAAATCATGTTGTGTTTTTTTAGTTTAGAGCGCTTCGTAATTTTCCGTATTTTACCGAACATATACTATGACAATTTTAGCTAGAAGCTATGTTAGTGCAAGATATGTAAATTGTTTCAACAATTAATCTAATTTCTGTTTCATTATATTGTTTTTATCTTATATGACATTTCAATTATATTTTAATATGAATTAACTGTGAATTAACAGCGTAGTATTGCAACTTGTTCATCAATCGACTTATTGAAGTGTTGATCAGGAGAGTAATTTTATCTTTGAAACAATGTCCCCCATAATGCTGAGTCGGTATTCGAATAGCTGCAGAATTCCCACGAAGGAAAGACCAACAATATGGAATGCGCATGAAACTTTGAGCGCATATGCATAAATTACATCAGCTCATCAGGCCTTAAAATTGATCTTTATCGTTAAATGCCTCGAAAACGAGGGCTATGCGTACTTAATCGTCAACTATCAATTAAAAATACGACATTTTTAGATGTTAGCACTGTCCTGACTCTGCCCAATTTGTAAGGTTTACGAAAGACTCTTCCCAATTTGCACATATGTCCATATAATTAATCATAAAAAAAAATCAGAATGTTTAAGATTTTAAAAACTCGTTGGCAATAAGGCACGGCAGTGAGAGCAAACAGAACATCTGTAAAAGAATCCTCTTCTCAAAAATATATTTCATAGCAGGATATATTCGATCATTACGTATCGGAAGAAATGCTAAGAATACAAAGGTAATTACCGCTGTTGAAGTCTCCATAGGTTGAGCAATATGCAACAGGGGCGTCCTTTCAAAGCGACGTTCCGACTTTTAATTCATTAATATAAGATAATGTTTA